>NC_142929.1:175312541-175320041 GCF_046866305.1 Octopus bimaculoides
CCGTACACAACTTTATAAAAAATATGTAGTCATTTACACAAGCACATAAATGCACACACACACACACACACGCGCGCATATGCTTACGTTTATATACATATATTATGTATGCACCGGTATACATACGTATAGGTGTATATGGCAGCGTGTGTGAGTGCATATCTACAAGTGCATAGAAAGAAGTAGGTATGTCCAGTATCATATACGAAAGCGGCGATAAAATCCGATGTTATTCATCTTTGCTTGTGCATTATTTCAAGAAGCAAAGACAGCGAGTTGGCAGAAACGTTAGCGCGCCGAACGAAATGCTTAGCATTATTTCGTCTGCCGCTATGTTCTGAGTTCAAATTCCGCCGAGGTCGACTTTGCCTTTCATCCTTACGGGGTCGATTAAAAAAGTACCAGTTACGCACTGGAGTCGATATAATCGAATTAATCCGTTTGTCTGTCCTTGCTTGACCCCCCCTCTGTGTGTACCCCCTTCTGGGCAATAAAGAAATAAGAAACATGAGCATGCAAGACGAAATGCTTAGCGGTATTTCGTCTATCTTTACGTTCTGGGTTCAAATTCCCTCGAGGTCGACTTTGCCTTTCATCCTTACGGGGTCCATAAATTAAGTACCAGTTGCGTACTGGGGTAGATCTAATCGACTGGCTCACTTCCCCCAAAATTTCGGGCCTCGTGCTTAGAGGGGAAAAGATTATTTCAGGAAATGAAGGCGGTGAGTTGGCAGAAACGTTAGCACGCCGCTACGTTCTGAGTTCAAATCCCGCCGAGGTCAACTTTTCCTTTCATCCTTTCGGGGTCGATTGAATAAGTACCAGTTACGCACTGGGGTCGACATAATCAGCTTAATCCATTTGTCTGTCCTTGTTTGTCCCCTCTGTGTGTAGCCCCTTGTGGGTAGTAAAGAAATAAGAAACGTTAGCACGCCGGGCCAAATGCTTAGCAGCATTTCATCGGTCTTTACGTTCTGAGTTCAATTTCCGCCGAGATCGACTTTGCCTTTCATCCATTCAGGGTCGATAAATTAAGTACCAATTGCGTACTGGGGTCGATCTAACCGACTGGTCCCCTCCCCCAAAATTTCGGGCCTTGTGTCTAGAATAGAAAAGATTATTTCAGGAAACGATGAATATTGACAGAAAGAATGCAAAGAAGAGGAAACTATTAGTAGTGATGCTTTAAAACATCAGCTTCGTAACACTTTTAGTCTTTTGTATCAACTATGTCTGTGTGGCAGAATCGTTAGCATGCCGGAGTTAATGGTTAGCGTCATTTAAACCATCTCTACGTTCTGAGTTCAGATGCTACCGAGGTGTCGATAAAATAGGTACTAGTTGTGAATGTAATCGACCTCTCCCTCACCCAAAATTTCAGGCCTATAGTTGAAAGATTATTGCTATTATTATGTGTATGTATGTATGTATAAACTTATGTGTGTATGCGTGTATGTACATACACACTTACTCACATATACGACGGGGATGCTGAAAAGTTCTTGGCTTTAAGGATATCACGAAAGGCCTGGTTGGAGACCCAACCTTTTGGGTTCTTTCTCAAGACTTAGAAAAGCTGAAGGATCACTGCAATAACTGTGTGAATTTGAGAGGGGAATATGTTCAATATAATCATAATTAAGTGATCCCCATGTATTTTCTTTTAGTCAAATCCAGGAACTTTTCAGCTCTCCCTCCCCTCGTATATCTAATTTGGGTATTAAGCCAGGATTTGCGCCATTGTTACATAATATAGTAAGATTGATGAGATCAAATTAAGGTGAAACAATTGTAAATTGATGCATTAAAAAGACTTGTGCACTGTATTCTTCTTGCTTGCAATTTCATATATATATTATATATATATATATATATATATATATATATATATATATATATATATATATATATATATATATATATGTTTGTAGGTATGTATATGTATATATATATACACATACATAGATATATATGTATATATATATATATATGTATATATATATATATATATATATATATATATATATATATATATATATATATATATATATATATATATATATATATATATATATAATATATATATATATATATATATGTGTATATATATATATGTATATATATATATATATATATATATATATATATATATATATATATGGGTATCTATCTATCTATCTATCTATCTATCTATCTCTCTCTCTATCTCTCTCTCTCTCTCTCTCTCTCTCTCTCTCTCTCTCTCTATATATATATATATATATATATATATATATATATATATATATATATATATCAAGAGAGAGAGAGTTAGGTTACATTCTGATAAGAATGTAGTAGAGTACAGTATAAAGCTCGTCTACCTTTAGATTTCAACCAGTCACGTCCAACTGCCAGATTTGCGTTGGGACTTCTGTAGTGTGTGAATGGATAATTGAATAAGCTGTAGTCAACAAGAGGGAGTACAGAGCAACATTTATTTGTAATCGCTACAATTGTTTCTTCGCAATGTAGCTCTCCAGGTTCGCAGGCATTTGGTTATATAACCGTTTCTCGGCCTTGTGAGATCTTGTTATGGTTCATCAGGTGATATATAAATATTCATTCTGTGGTCCATAAACTCAAATTTTTGGCTTCGACCATATCCTCTCTGTCTGTCCTCGTTATGCGAGGTAGTAGTATCTGCTTAGTATATCAAATTTGAGTTTACGGAAGCCAGAAGCAATATTTAAATATCACCTGATGAAACAACACGATCTCACAATGCAAGGAAACAGTTATATAACCAAATACTTGTGAACCTCGAGAGCAACATCGCGTTGAAACAATTGTAGTAATTACAAATAAATGTTGCTCTGTACTCCTTCTTGTTGGCTCCAACTTATTTAATTATCCATTCAGTATATACATATATATCTGTGAATGTGTGTGTGTGTGTGTGTGTGTGTGTGTGTGCATGTGTGTATGGATTTATTAAAGCTACAAAATTAACACTAATCTGTTACTCAGAGTTTCACGTCCCCGTTCGTTGACAGTTATGATAAAAAACTGAATTAAAATTTTGATTCAGTTTTCATCCAAAATGTCCGACGAATGAGAACGTGACACTCTGAGTAACAGTTTTATGATAATTTTTCAGCTCTAACTACAACATATTACCCTACCTTTGATATTCGAGTACTATTTTTTCCACTGTATATATATATATTAGAAATATTATATTTCTAATTTTGCTGATCAGTGAATGAACTTCACTATGATTTACATAAGTTTGTGAAGGAGAAACAGGCCTCTCTATCCAGCTGGTAAGCTACTTCAGGCTGATGACGAGCAAAGACTCAGAAACATGTCCCTGAATGCTGGCTAGGCTGGGTGGGGGAGCTTGTCTCCCCTTCACAAACTTAAGGACACAGTAATTGTGTCAAGGCCGACAGGAAGCGGTCCAGCTTCCTAGGGCTAAACAGCAGTAGTGTATTCCCTTATTGGGATTGTCACATTAAGTTGACAATATACTACAACTTTATATATATATAGTTTTAGGGAAAATAACCAAGTTTCAAGAACTCATCAATGAAAAATTATTAATTTTTCTATATGTGATAGTGGATTTTCATTGATGAGTTCTTGAAACTTGGTTATTTTCCCTAAAACTATATATTTTATATATATTTTATCTATAAAGCTCAATTTAATTTTATTTTTTTATAAATTGATTTTAATTGAGTTTTTACCTGTAATTTTGGATTTTGTCCCTAATATCATTATTATATATATATATATATATATATATATATATATATATATATATATATATATATATATATATATTACGGCTAGTTAAAATATGTTTTTGACATATTTCAACTGTACTGATTTGTTACTTCGTATAAAAGTCTGGAGAGGAGGTCAGACAGTTTAGACCTCGTTGCCGGACCTTACTAAACTTAAGCATATACATACATGCGTGCATGCATGCATATACACACACACATATATGTGTTGTACATGCATGTCTTTGTCTTTCTGTCTCTCTGTCTGAATGTATGTACGTATGTATGTATGTTATTATTCAGCTTTATTTCAAGATTTCTTGCCAATAGAGAAAGAATCAATTTCTAACCTAGATCCACGGCTCCTTCATTGGAATTTCAACAATATCAACAGGGTATTTTTGTTTGCATGTATGCATATGTGCAAATTTGTATGTTTTGTTTTATGTATATTTTCTCATGCATATAGGTGGATATCTAGACATGCTCATATATACTTAAATGATAAACTTCAGGGAAGTTTTACAGATTTTTACAGTTCCAGTGATGGATCGGATCTGTAGTCTTCGAATCAACTTTCTATTTCTGGCTTTGAGAAGCCTAATTTCTCAAGGTTGGTATTTAGGCAGTGAGTATGTTATCAATCAGTTTAATTTCTGTATTTCTTGTCAATAGAGAAAGAGCCGGACTCTAACATAGATTCAAGGCTCCTTCATTGGAACTTTTATCAACATCATCTAGGTATTTGTGCATGTGTGTGTGTGTGTGTGCAGTATTTGGTGTTAGTGTATGCGCAGATTTGTATGTTTGTTTTATGGATGCGTTTTTATGTATATATTTTCATGTCTAGGCGTATGCATATGTATTTATGCGCAGATTTGTATGTTTGTTTTATGGATGCGTTTTCATGTATAAATGTTCATGTCTAGATGCATGCATATGTATTTATGTGCTATGTATGTATGTATGTATGTATGTATGTATAATTTTATTGATAAAGTTTGTGGTTTTTAAGTTTGGCAATCTGATTATCCCACAAACACAGAATGAAACTTCGAAATTACTATTAATAAGCTCATTCTATAATAGTAGTCTTTCGCTTACAGTGGGCCCTTATTCAGTTAGTCGTCACTATTTTTTATGCACATAAAATGAGTACGAGTTGGAATAAGGCATACACAGGCGCAGATATACATAAATATCTGTGTTCACATATACTCATACACACAAATACACACACACGCACACACACACACACATATACGCACATACAGAGAAAAAGACAGAGAGAAAGCAAAGAAAAGAGAGAAAACGGCTTCATAAATCAACATAACTTTGTTGTAAAGCTATGATACATAATATATCAGTGTATTATATGCCCCCCCACCTCAGACTACACGCATGCATACACAGATGCATCTATGCTACGTATGTGTGTGTGTGTGTGTATGTGTATGTGTGTGTGAACGCGTGTGTGTGTGTGTATGTGTATGTGTGTGTGAACGCGTGTGTGAGAGATAGAGAATATGTGTGTGTGTGTGTGTGTGTGTGTGTGTGTGTGTGTGTGTGTGTGTGTCTGGAGTGGCTGGTCGAGCGGACTGTGACAGTTTTATTACACACACTCACACACACTCAGGTATAAACCCTTTATTATATCTGATCTATTTATTTTGGAATGTTTCCCCCCACCAAAAGACAAATGACACCTTTCGAAATTATCCCAGGTACTTCGGTAGAGGATTATCCATTCTGTTACTAAGTTGAATCATCAAGCGGCCTAATCTTTTTTTGAAAACTGTTTATTGGATTTTTATCTTTATTTTCGCTATTATCTATATTTGAATGACGATTTATTATTGTTGCTTCTATTGTTATAGTTGTTGTTGCTATTGTTGTTGTCATCGTTGTCATCGTGGTAGTGTGAGTATAAGACTTATCTTGTACCTACTTATGATTCGTAATTCGAACTTAATTAATAGGTGATCGTGTCGCAGCAACGGTGGATCCCGTTCATTTTCTGTTTCTTATCCATACTTTATCTTCTTTTGCAGTGGTAGCAGTTGTTGTTGTTGTTTTTGCTTTTGATAATCCATACTGATGATGTCTAGGCTTAGGTCTAACCAAATCCTGTTGAAACGGTGCCATGGTCAGAACCACTCGTTCCAATCGTACCGTTATAATTTTTTTTGTCAGCCTCTTGTTGATCTCCGTTGTGCTTCGAATTCGATGCTTGTTGAAGTTCGGCTACTTAAATGGTAATTCAATAACAAGGTAGATAATTTAATCAATCAACTGAATATCTATAACCTAAACCACCGGATGTATATATATATATATATATATATATATATATATATATATATATATATATATGAATTCATAATTTATTGAAATTATCTCCGCTTCCAGAGAAAGTAGGCAATTTTACTTAGTAGGAATTGATACCAAGTCCCAGCAAGTGGGATGATAAACTCATGAATCAAGAATTCTCTACAATAGTCATAACATTAAAATGAGGCATTTTCTTTGCTCGAAGAAAAAGATGGCGGCTGTAGATACCTGTTTTGCTACAATAGACACCATCAGTACGGCAATTGTCTTACGTTATTTTCAGTAAAGAAACGCATAACCATATATAAAAAAGCGCAGAACACATTTGTGGCCAAGGCAGTAATGTGTAAGTAAAACAAAAGCAAGCTAAGATTATAATGTTTTTGAACATCAAAGACGAATAAGTGCATATTGAATCGCAAACAAGACAAATAAGTAGAACCATAGAAAGATATTTAAGTTACGTATATATGTTGTACGCACGCACATACACACACACGCACAGATTTTTGTATGTATGCATGAATATATATATATATATATATATATATATATATATATATATATATATACATACATACATGCATATATATATATACATATATATATGTATATATATATATATATATATATATATATATATATATATATATATATATATATATATATATGTATATATATATGTATATATATACACATATATATATATGTATATATATGTGAGTAAAAATAAATACCAAAAAAGGGGTTTTGTATGATTGTGTATAGAGGAATATATTATTTTATTCAAAAGAGTTCCAACTCTGTCTGTTTTTTATGTTTTATTTATATTCTTGTAAAATTAATGTGGGATATAGAATATGGAATATACAATATATAATATAAAAATGGATGGTACAATGAAATAAAGTATTGAATGTCTTATTGAATATATGGAATATGTCTTATTGAATATATGAAATATTGAGTGTTCAATATAAAGGATTAAATATATAAAGGCGAATACGTATTTTCTATACCTGGTGGTATTTCATCATGGCCGGTCTGTTAAAGTCTGTCATACCGGCCATGATGAAATACCACCAGGTATAGAAAATACGTATTCGCCTTTATATATTTAATCCTTTATATTGAACACTCAATATTTCATATATTCAATAAGACATATTCCATATATTCAATAAGACATTCAATACTTTATTTCATTGTACCATCCATTTTTATATTATATATTGTATATTCCATATTCTATATCCCACATTAATTTTACATACAAATATATGATAAACAATGGAGAAGTGTCACTTTATTACAGGTGTTTCTAACGAATTTTTTTAATAGATTGATGAATACATTACATCACGATAAAAAAAAAAACGCCTTCTTCAGAGGATACATA
>NC_142929.1:175327541-175360041 GCF_046866305.1 Octopus bimaculoides
ATTATTATTGGTTTATGGGTAACATGTTGTCACATGCTGTGGTTTGTGGTTTGTTAGTGTTCCATTCTAGTTTCCTATTTAGGCTAGGTTTCTCTTCTATTATGTGTGTAGCTTCAGTAATTTGTCTAAGTGCTGCATCACTGCTATGTGTAGATAAGATTTTAATTTCTATGTTGTTGATTGAGCCTCTATGTTCTTGCTCAGCGTGCTGGTACAGAACTGATGAGTTCTTCCCTTCCTTAAGTTCCCTCCAATGTTCGTTTGCCCGCTCCTCTATGCTCCTTGCTGTTTCGCCTACATATGTCATTGTCTTATTTCTGCATCGTCCCTCTGTACATCTTATACTATAGACCACATTTCTGGTTTTGCAGTTCGTTTGTGGGCTAAATCTACATACGATACAGTTCCTATCAGTGCAGGGGGTTCTACTGAAAGGGTATGTTCTACTGATAAGGGATTTAATAGGGTTGCCTGGCCTTTCAACAACCTTAATTCTTAGCTTAAGTTTGTCTAGGGCCCTTCTAAAGCGGTACGCCAGTTCGCCTCTAGGGGTGGTGTCGACGAACATGACGCTCTGGTACTTGTGGCTATCGTACCATGAGCTTGCCTTCCCTATTTTCTTCTTAGTCCTTTCTATGGTGTTCCATGATTTGCTCTGATCCTTTCTTTATGGCTGTAACCTGAGAACTGCATGCGGTGGACGAAATGTTGTATATGTCTCTTTAATTCTGTAGGGTCGCACATGCAGGAGACATTTCGCATTACTCTGACGAGGTCTGCCATCAATATGTTGAATTTGGCATTGTCCGCAATAGCCGAGTTCCGGTGGATCAGGTATTTGGAGGCCATAGGTTTTGTATAGTGTGAATGGAGGATTCTGGTTTTATTGTTCTTAGTTTCTAGCCAGAGTTCAGTATCTAATACAGGTAATCTATGGTTAGGGTGTTTAATAGGGTAGTCTATCGTGACTTTAATACTCTGGTGGATGGAGTTAGCTATTTGCTGGATGCTCTCCATAGTCTTAGTTTCTATTTCTATTTCAGGGGTACTCTCTTGTGGGGGTGTCTTTACCACTAAGTTGATATCATCGACATATCGAGAGTACACATTCACGAGTATGGAGTTCTGTGTCAGGCGTTCCTTAAGCCTTCTGTCCCACCATACCATGAAGAGATTGGCCACATCACCGGCGATACTAACACCGATGGCTGCCCCCTCGTCCTGGGCGTATAATTTGTTGTTAAATTTAAAGGGGTGGCCTTTTAGGGTGACCTTTATACTAGCTCCTAGTGCATGTGCGATCATTTTCTTTACCTGGTGGATGTTAGTGGGGGTCCGTATGGCTCTGGTCCATCCACTCCATCTCTCTATAGGGGTCTTCCTAGCCATAGAGGTAATTGTGGGTGGTCTACCTCTTAGACGTCTACTAGGGCAGAAATCTCTAAGGTCGTATCTATCTAGGTATATATCGTCATATGTCAATCTAAGTAGGAGGCCCAGGTCTTCTGTGTTGACTTTTTGGAACTCTACTTCGCTCTCGTTGATCATCTCCACGCACTTTTCCACTGCAAAATCCACGTCGATAGATGGGTATAGTGATACCACATCCATGCTACCCACTATACACCCTGTCAGGTTGCAAGTGTTGTTGCAGTCGTTGATCCTGCTGAGGAGATCTTCCGTGCTGTCACAGACATCAGGTGACATCTGACCCCCATGGCCTTACCTTTGTCTGTGTTCTTGTGCCTATGGTTATCTGTGTCTGTGTGTCCGTTCTCCCTGTTATTGTTGTTGTCGTATTCGATTTTTTCTCTGTTATTGTTTTTGTTTCTATTGCTTGTCCTCATGTGTTCGTTTTTGCTGTTGTTGTTGTTGCTGTTGGTGTTCATGGGGTTGCAGTTGTTTTTGTTGCTACGGCTGTTGTTGCTACGGCTGTTGTTGCTACGGCTGTTGTTGCTACGGCTGTTGTTGCTACGGCTGTTGTTGCTACGGCTGTTGTTGTTGCTGCTGCTGTGGTTATTGTTGGTATTGTTGTTGTCGTGATTGTTTTCATCCATGTTGTTGCTGCGGTTATTGTTGTTGTTGTCATACGTGTTGTTGCTGTTGTTGTTGTTGTCATTCGTGTTGTTGCTGTTGTTGTTGTTGTTCATGTTTAAATTCCAACGTATTTTTGTGAACGACTTTTCGATTTCGGAGAGGCATTGGATGGGGTTAACCTTGTGATATATCGCATATTTCGGTGGTAGTTGAAGTAGCGATTTTTCATCTGGGTCTGTTGTTATTCCCCCATAGATGTTCGCTTCGTTGTCTCTGTTGAACTCTGCTGGTAGAGGGACCTCTGCCATAACAATTCCGTTTATTGTTTCTGGGTATCCCTCTTTCTCTTCTTTTGCGAGTTTGTATTGCTGTTCACTTTTTAACCACGAGATTTTCTTTCTAAAGTGTATATTGCACTGGCGTATGGCATATGTATTCTCTGCGTGTATTATATTCATAAGTGTGGTTCTCTCTGTTCGTGTGGTGATGCCTCTAATTTCTTTTAATAGAATGCGTTTACGCTTATTTTGTTGGCTGAGTTCCTTATATATTTTGTTCTTAATGTTCGCCATTAGCGTCCGTTTTAGCCTTTCGGCTTGACCCTTGGTGAGTTCTAGTTTTTCTACGCTGGATGTGACCCTGTTGGTGTATAATTTGGAGGAGACACATAGTTTAACAAAATGAAGCTGTTGAGTCATATATATATATATATATATATATATATATATATATATATATATATATATAAACAAATAATAAATGAGTATATGCATATATACGTACAGGTATGTGCATACCTACGTCTACCTGTATATATAGGTGCATATCTGGGTACAGGACATTGCAAACAAAACGTAACGCACATATTCACATACAGGCATATCTGAAACACACATATATGTGTGACTATATATATATATCTGTGTGTGTCCACGCGCGCGTGTTTATGTGTTTATTTTTATTCGCGTATACGAGGTCTGATCAATAAGTATCCGGACTGTTACCATAGTAACAAAGCCAAACCACGCAGAGTAAACTCGCTAGGACCTTGAACTCTGCTGTGCATGCACCCTACGTTGTAACGTTCTAGCTCACTTCCGCTGTTTACAGTAGTAATTGGAAGGAAGGTGTGTAGCGTGTGATCGTCGCATTGACTACGACAGAAAGTTGTCATAGCGATACCTGCTCAGAGGCCTACGTTAAGTTGCAGAAAGTGTATGGAGAGGAGTGTATGAGCCGCACACAAGTGTACGAGTAGTTCAGACATTTCCAAGCTGGCCGGAAAAATGACGGACGATCTCGGAGACCTGCAACCAGCAGAACGCAGATATGCGTGTATCTGTGAGGGAAAATCGTCGAATCACTATCCGTAAGTTATCAGACGATGTGCAGATTAGTTACGGTTTAGTTCAGTCCATTATCACTGAAGATTTGGGTATGAGATGTGTGTCTGCCAAGTTAATACCAAAACTCATTTCAGCTAACCAAAATGACACTGGGGTTTCAGTTGCACAAAATCTCCTTGATTGTGTCGAGAACGATGAAAACCGTTTGAAGAATTTTCGTAGGCGTCTGAGCAGATATCGCCAAGCTTTTGGCAAAATTTGATGCTCAACTTTTTCTATCATTTTCAATGCGACGATCACACGCTACATACCTTCCTTCCAAGCACTGCTATAAACAGCGGAAGTAAGTTAGAACGTTAAAATTTAGTGCGCATGCACAACAAAGTTGAAGATCAGTCTGTGGCAAGCGGCTTCACTCTGCGTACTATAGCTTTGTTTCTATAGCAACAGTCCGGGTACTTATTGATCAAGCCACGTATATCCATGTATGTGTAAACAGATATATTCAAGTTCGATACATATTCTTTTTACCTTTATCTATCTATTTATTGGAGCTGTTGATGATCTTCAAATATTGTTTACTTGGATTTGCCCATATCAAAATTCCTCAAGATCCTATCGTTTCTGAGCTTATTCAAGCTTATCTTCAGATTGATATACGTTCAACTATCCAATCCGATGCCCGATTGTACAGAGGAATACTGAAGATACTGTGGAATTCATTATTTCATTATATCCTGGTTTACAACCATTACATTTAATCAGGTATTTCAATACGTTCACTTAAGATAAGTGAAAAATATCAAGTACATATTCTGGAATATTACTTTATACCCCACTCCACACACACACACACACACACACACACACACACACACACACACATACACACACACACAACTCCGCATATCACGCCCTTCTTGATTTATCTCTTTCCCTCTTTCATTCGCAGTAACTACGTACATAAATGTGTGCATGTGTCAAACATATATACATATCATATATATGCGTGTGTGCATGCGTATGTGTGTGCGTGCGTGTGTGCGTGTGTGCGTGTGTGCCTGTGTGTTTGCGTGTGTGTCTTCTGGTTTTTGCTGCACGAATATGATTAGAGCGCTCAATACATGAACCGAAACTGCCGTGTTAGTGACAAACAAAATGCATAGCAGTATTTTTGTCAGTCGCTACATTCTGAGTTCAAATTCTGCAGAAGTCGATTTTGCCTTTCATCCTTTGGGAGTCGATAAATTAAATACCAGGGAAACACTGGCGTCGATGTAATCGACTAGTCCCCTTTCCGCAGAATTCCAGTCCTTTTGCCTTTAGCAGAAAGTATTATTGTTATTTTTAATTCAGGTTTCTTTGGAATTTATGGAGTCTTACATGCATAGCAGGCTTGCTACCTGCAGCCTACGGTACCATGATATCTGTTCTTTACAACTAGTACCGTCCCGATTATTCTCTCGTGCCAAGGAGGTAAAACTTTTGTAACAGTTCTACTGGGCACTCTATTCCAATTTCCTTGAAACTCCTCTTGATGTCTTCTGACACCGTCTACAAGGACTAACAACCATTGGCACTATCTTCACCTTCATCATTTTCCATAGCCGGGCTGTTTCTTAGTTAAGAAGATTGTAATTATCTATTTTTTTTTTCGCCTTCCTTCTTGATTATTCGAGATTCAAAAGGCACGCAATATTGCTATATAGCACATGTGGTGCACCTTGCCCACTACTGCTAGGTCCGGTTTGTTATGCTCTGGCACATGATCTGTTTGGATTGAGAAATCCCACAGGATCTTGCAGGTCTCCGACTCCACCATTCGCTGCAATTTCTGCTCATACCACGTCTTGCCTCTCTCTAGCCCCCTCCCCCAATTCTTACATAGTTCCCAATGTAGCACTTTCGCTACCTCATCATGTCACCACAGCTTGTAATGGTTTTGTGTAAGTCGAGGGTATTCGTTCACGACTATGATTATTATTATTATTGAGTGAGAGAGCAGTGCATGCCATCACAGTGACACTGGAGTAAAAATATACAAAGCCCAGTATATCCATCATGACTACCCGTCAGATAAGGGTATACCAGGCACATGCATCACAACCATATGTGCGTGACATGGTGATCTCATATCAAGATAAACAGCGCATGACTTTGCAAGTGGGGCCCAGTTAGAATTTTCTTCAGGTTGAGTAGCCCATCTCGCTCAGGGGGTCCCTGAATAACGGTTGTTTAAAGATGTTGAATGAAACACCCCTGTTTCCAGAGGTGAATTATTCAAACTTCAAAGAATTCCTCTCAACACATGGCTATGATGCTCCCCCGCTACTTCTGCTCGTGATCAGAGATGCACATATCGTGAGCCACTAAGGGACATGCTGAACTGGTTAAGGTCAAAGAACTGACAAGCAAATCTGTGGTATTGAACAGAATCTTTTATGGCAAGCTGGTAGAACCATTAGCCCACCGTAACATTGCTTTACAGCCCAAGCTGGCCCGACGGGTAAAATGCTTAGCAGCATTTCTTCAAATTCCGCCGAGGCTGACTTTGTCTTTCATCTTTTTGGGGCCGATAAAATAAGTGCCAATTGAGCACTGGGGACGATGTAATCGATTTACGCGTTCCTTCTAGAAGTTGCTGGCCTTGTGCCAAAATTTGAAATCATTATTCCTTCTGATGGAACAAAACCCATAGATCCTTCAGACTTTCTGAGGCTAGCGGTTGATATTGGAAGTCGAGAGCAGTACATTATGGTCAACATCAAAAGCAACGGGCATGTCTTTTAAAAAGTTAATAAGATTAAGTCCTTGAGTGAGGGGGAATCTTTTTATTATTATTATTTTTTTAAGGTACCCGCTTTGAAGTAAACAACTCAGATTTTAATGATGTTAAGTATTCAGTGTTGACAAATCAAATATTTAACATAACGGGGGTCGAAGCATATTTGTCATTAATCTCTTGATACATGACTAGCTTTGGCTCCCTGGTCACCTCTGCAACTATACTGCTGTCAATGGCAACGATGTATAAGCTTTCAGTTGAAGAAAATAAGGGGATTAGTGGAGCCTAAGTTATTCCTAGTGACGGTTGTAAATCTTTTGCTATAGGGCGCGTATCCATGTACCTGCACACAGAGATAAGTGCATATGTAGGTACGGACGTATGAGTGTATTTATTTGTGTATGCATATAATGTATATATGTATGTACATACGCATACACACGTACATACAAGTATATATATATATATATATATATATATATATACACATCCACATACATATATATACATATATACATATATATGTATATATATATATATATGTATATAAATATGTACATATATATATATATATATACATATATACATACATACATTACATATATGTATATATATATATATATATATATAAATTAATAGTTATCGCCAAGCCAACATGGCAGTCCCAAAATTAGGACGAAAGCTGCCGTGAATTAGCTCCAAGAAGCCATCGCCTCTAGCTAGCTATGTGACACACGAACCTGTGTCCTTTATAACCTTCGAACAGGGGAGGTCAGCAGTGTCCCCCTGCTGGTCTGGCATCTGCAGACTAGACTAGTTTCAGGGTGTTGCCCCTTGTCAATGCAGAGTAGCCAAGCCTTAGCCAGGCGGCGCTGCTGACTATCTGCTCGAAGGTTATTTATCTAATTTCAGTGGAATCTATCCACTGGTTTTCAGAAATAGAGTTATTAATATTTCTAAGTCTCTCTAAAGGAGACTACGGCAGCGGTACTGGAAATTAATAGTTATCGCCAAGCCAACATGGCAGTCCCAAAATTAGGACGAAAGCTGCCGTGAATTAGCTCCAAGAAGCCATCGCCTCTAGCTAGCTATGTGACACACGAACCTGTGTCCTTTATAACCTTCGAACAGGGGAGGTCAGCAGTGTCCCCCTGCTGGTCTGGCATCTGCAGACTAGACTAGTTTCAGGGTGTTGCCCCTTGTCAATGCAGAGTAGCCAAGCCTTAGCCAGGCGGCGCTGCTGACTATCTGCTCGAAGGTTATTTATCTAATTTCAGTGGAATCTATCCACTGGTTTTCAGAAATAGAGTTATTAATATTTCTAAGTCTCTCTAAAGGAGACTACGGCAGCGGTACTGGAAATTAATAGTTATCGCCAAGCCAACATGGCAGTCCCAAAATTAGGACGAAAGCTGCCGTGAATTAGCTCCAAGAAGCCATCGCCTCTAGCTAGCTATGTGACACACGAACCTGTGTCCTTTATAACCTTCGAACAGGGGAGGTCAGCAGTGTCCCCCTGCTGGTCTGGCATCTGCAGACTAGACTAGTTTCAGGGTGTTGCCCCTTGTCAATGCAGAGTAGCCAAGCCTTAGCCAGGCGGCGCTGCTGACTATCTGCTCGAAGGTTATTTATCTAATTTCAGTGGAATCTATCCACTGGTTTTCAGAAATAGAGTTATTAATATTTCTAAGTCTCTCTAAAGGAGACTACGGCAGCGGTACTGGAAATTAATAGTTATCGCCAAGCCAACATGGCAGTCCCAAAATTAGGACGAAAGCTGCCGTGAATTAGCTCCAAGAAGCCATCGCCTCTAGCTAGCTATGTGACACACGAACCTGTGTCCTTTATAACCTTCGAACAGGGGAGGTCAGCAGTGTCCCCCTGCTGGTCTGGCATCTGCAGACTAGACTAGTTTCAGGGTGTTGCCCCTTGTCAATGCAGAGTAGCCAAGCCTTAGCCAGGCGGCGCTGCTGACTATCTGCTCGAAGGTTATTTATCTAATTTCAGTGGAATCTATCCACTGGTTTTCAGAAATAGAGTTATTAATATTTCTAAGTCTCTCTAAAGGAGACTACGGCAGCGGTACTGGAAATTAATAGTTATCGCCAAGCCAACATGGCAGTCCCAAAATTAGGACGAAAGCTGCCGTGAATTAGCTCCAAGAAGCCATCGCCTCTAGCTAGCTATGTGACACACGAACCTGTGTCCTTTATAACCTTCGAACAGGGGAGGTCAGCAGTGTCCCCCTGCTGGTCTGGCATCTGCAGACTAGACTAGTTTCAGGGTGTTGCCCCTTGTCAATGCAGAGTAGCCAAGCCTTAGCCAGGCGGCGCTGCTGACTATCTGCTCGAAGGTTATTTATCTAATTTCAGTGGAATCTATCCACTGGTTTTCAGAAATAGAGTTATTAATATTTCTAAGTCTCTCTAAAGGAGACTACGGCAGCGGTACTGGAAATTAATAGTTATCGCCAAGCCAACATGGCAGTCCCAAAATTAGGACGAAAGCTGCCGTGAATTAGCTCCAAGAAGCCATCGCCTCTAGCTAGCTATGTGACACACGAACCTGTGTCCTTTATAACCTTCGAACAGGGGAGGTCAGCAGTGTCCCCCTGCTGGTCTGGCATCTGCAGACTAGACTAGTTTCAGGGTGTTGCCCCTTGTCAATGCAGAGTAGCCAAGCCTTAGCCAGGCGGCGCTGCTGACTATCTGCTCGAAGGTTATTTATCTAATTTCAGTGGAATCTATCCACTGGTTTTCAGAAATAGAGTTATTAATATTTCTAAGTCTCTCTAAAGGAGACTACGGCAGCGGTACTGGAAATTAATAGTTATCGCCAAGCCAACATGGCAGTCCCAAAATTAGGACGAAAGCTGCCGTGAATTAGCTCCAAGAAGCCATCGCCTCTAGCTAGCTATGTGACACACGAACCTGTGTCCTTTATAACCTTCGAACAGGGGAGGTCAGCAGTGTCCCCCTGCTGGTCTGGCATCTGCAGACTAGACTAGTTTCAGGGTGTTGCCCCTTGTCAATGCAGAGTAGCCAAGCCTTAGCCAGGCGGCGCTGCTGACTATCTGCTCGAAGGTTATTTATCTAATTTCAGTGGAATCTATCCACTGGTTTTCAGAAATAGAGTTATTAATATTTCTAAGTCTCTCTAAAGGAGACTACGGCAGCGGTACTGGAAATTAATAGTTATCGCCAAGCCAACATGGCAGTCCCAAAATTAGGACGAAAGCTGCCGTGAATTAGCTCCAAGAAGCCATCGCCTCTAGCTAGCTATGTGACACACGAACCTGTGTCCTTTATAACCTTCGAACAGGGGAGGTCAGCAGTGTCCCCCTGCTGGTCTGGCATCTGCAGACTAGACTAGTTTCAGGGTGTTGCCCCTTGTCAATGCAGAGTAGCCAAGCCTTAGCCAGGCGGCGCTGCTGACTATCTGCTCGAAGGTTATTTATCTAATTTCAGTGGAATCTATCCACTGGTTTTCAGAAATAGAGTTATTAATATTTCTAAGTCTCTCTAAAGGAGACTACGGCAGCGGTACTGGAAATTAATAGTTATCGCCAAGCCAACATGGCAGTCCCAAAATTAGGACGAAAGCTGCCGTGAATTAGCTCCAAGAAGCCATCGCCTCTAGCTAGCTATGTGACACACGAACCTGTGTCCTTTATAACCTTCGAACAGGGGAGGTCAGCAGTGTCCCCCTGCTGGTCTGGCATCTGCAGACTAGACTAGTTTCAGGGTGTTGCCCCTTGTCAATGCAGAGTAGCCAAGCCTTAGCCAGGCGGCGCTGCTGACTATCTGCTCGAAGGTTATTTATCTAATTTCAGTGGAATCTATCCACTGGTTTTCAGAAATAGAGTTATTAATATTTCTAAGTCTCTCTAAAGGAGACTACGGCAGCGGTACTGGAAATTAATAGTTATCGCCAAGCCAACATGGCAGTCCCAAAATTAGGACGAAAGCTGCCGTGAATTAGCTCCAAGAAGCCATCGCCTCTAGCTAGCTATGTGACACACGAACCTGTGTCCTTTATAACCTTCGAACAGGGGAGGTCAGCAGTGTCCCCCTGCTGGTCTGGCATCTGCAGACTAGACTAGTTTCAGGGTGTTGCCCCTTGTCAATGCAGAGTAGCCAAGCCTTAGCCAGGCGGCGCTGCTGACTATCTGCTCGAAGGTTATTTATCTAATTTCAGTGGAATCTATCCACTGGTTTTCAGAAATAGAGTTATTAATATTTCTAAGTCTCTCTAAAGGAGACTACGGCAGCGGTACTGGAAATTAATAGTTATCGCCAAGCCAACATGGCAGTCCCAAAATTAGGACGAAAGCTGCCGTGAATTAGCTCCAAGAAGCCATCGCCTCTAGCTAGCTATGTGACACACGAACCTGTGTCCTTTATAACCTTCGAACAGGGGAGGTCAGCAGTGTCCCCCTGCTGGTCTGGCATCTGCAGACTAGACTAGTTTCAGGGTGTTGCCCCTTGTCAATGCAGAGTAGCCAAGCCTTAGCCAGGCGGCGCTGCTGACTATCTGCTCGAAGGTTATTTATCTAATTTCAGTGGAATCTATCCACTGGTTTTCAGAAATAGAGTTATTAATATTTCTAAGTCTCTCTAAAGGAGACTACGGCAGCGGTACTGGAAATTAATAGTTATCGCCAAGCCAACATGGCAGTCCCAAAATTAGGACGAAAGCTGCCGTGAATTAGCTCCAAGAAGCCATCGCCTCTAGCTAGCTATGTGACACACGAACCTGTGTCCTTTATAACCTTCGAACAGGGGAGGTCAGCAGTGTCCCCCTGCTGGTCTGGCATCTGCAGACTAGACTAGTTTCAGGGTGTTGCCCCTTGTCAATGCAGAGTAGCCAAGCCTTAGCCAGGCGGCGCTGCTGACTATCTGCTCGAAGGTTATTTATCTAATTTCAGTGGAATCTATCCACTGGTTTTCAGAAATAGAGTTATTAATATTTCTAAGTCTCTCTAAAGGAGACTACGGCAGCGGAACTGGAAATTAATAGTTATCGCCAAGCCAACATGGCAGTCCCAAAATTAGGACGAAAGCTGCCGTGAATTAGCTCCAAGAAGCCATCGCCTCTAGCTAGCTATGTGACACACGAACCTGTGTCCTTTATAACCTTCGAACAGGGGAGGTCAGCAGTGTCCCCCTGCTGGTCTGGCATCTGCAGACTAGACTAGTTTCAGGGTGTTGCCCCTTGTCAATGCAGAGTAGCCAAGCCTTAGCCAGGCGGCGCTGCTGACTATCTGCTCGAAGGTTATTTATCTAATTTCAGTGGAATCTATCCACTGGTTTTCAGAAATAGAGTTATTAATATTTCTAAGTCTCTCTAAAGGAGACTACGGCAGCGGTACTGGAAATTAATAGTTATCGCCAAGCCAACATGGCAGTCCCAAAATTAGGACGAAAGCTGCCGTGAATTAGCTCCAAGAAGCCATCGCCTCTAGCTAGCTATGTGACACACGAACCTGTGTCCTTTATAACCTTCGAACAGGGGAGGTCAGCAGTGTCCCCCTGCTGGTCTGGCATCTGCAGACTAGACTAGTTTCAGGGTGTTGCCCCTTGTCAATGCAGAGTAGCCAAGCCTTAGCCAGGCGGCGCTGCTGACTATCTGCTCGAAGGTTATTTATCTAATTTCAGTGGAATCTATCCACTGGTTTTCAGAAATAGAGTTATTAATATTTCTAAGTCTCTCTAAAGGAGACTACGGCAGCGGTACTGGAAATTAATAGTTATCGCCAAGCCAACATGGCAGTCCCAAAATTAGGACGAAAGCTGCCGTGAATTAGCTCCAAGAAGCCATCGCCTCTAGCTAGCTATGTGACACACGAACCTGTGTCCTTTATAACCTTCGAACAGGGGAGGTCAGCAGTGTCCCCCTGCTGGTCTGGCATCTGCAGACTAGACTAGTTTCAGGGTGTTGCCCCTTGTCAATGCAGAGTAGCCAAGCCTTAGCCAGGCGGCGCTGCTGACTATCTGCTCGAAGGTTATTTATCTAATTTCAGTGGAATCTATCCACTGGTTTTCAGAAATAGAGTTATTAATATTTCTAAGTCTCTCTAAAGGAGACTACGGCAGCGGTACTGGAAATTAATAGTTATCGCCAAGCCAACATGGCAGTCCCAAAATTAGGACGAAAGCTGCCGTGAATTAGCTCCAAGAAGCCATCGCCTCTAGCTAGCTATGTGACACACGAACCTGTGTCCTTTATAACCTTCGAACAGGGGAGGTCAGCAGTGTCCCCCTGCTGGTCTGGCATCTGCAGACTAGACTAGTTTCAGGGTGTTGCCCCTTGTCAATGCAGAGTAGCCAAGCCTTAGCCAGGCGGCGCTGCTGACTATCTGCTCGAAGGTTATTTATCTAATTTCAGTGGAATCTATCCACTGGTTTTCAGAAATAGAGTTATTAATATTTCTAAGTTTCTCTAAAGGAGACTACGGTAGCGGTACTGGAAATTAATAGTTATCGCCAAGCCAACATGGCAGTCCCAAAATTAGGACGAAAGCTGCCGTGAATTAGCTCCAAGAAGCCATCGCCTCTAGCTAGCTATGTGACACACGAACCTGTGTCCTTTATAACCTTCGAACAGGGGAGGTCAGCAGTGTCCCCCTGCTGGTCTGGCATCTGCAGACTAGACTAGTTTCAGGGTGTTGCCCCTTGTCAATGCAGAGTAGCCAAGCCTTAGCCAGGCGGCGCTGCTGACTATCTGCTCGAAGGTTATTTATCTAATTTCAGTGGAATCTATCCACTGGTTTTCAGAAATAGAGTTATTAATATTTCTAAGTCTCTCTAAAGGAGACTACGGCAGCGGTACTGGAAATTAATAGTTATCGCCAAGCCAACATGGCAGTCCCAAAATTAGGACGAAAGCTGCCGTGAATTAGCTCCAAGAAGCCATCGCCTCTAGCTAGCTATGTGACACACGAACCTGTGTCCTTTATAACCTTCGAACAGGGGAGGTCAGCAGTGTCCCCCTGCTGGTCTGGCATCTGCAGACTAGACTAGTTTCAGGGTGTTGACCCTTGAAACTGCTGACCTCCCCTGTTCGAAGGTTATAAAGGACACAGGTTCGTGTGTCACATAGCTAGCTAGAGGCGATGGCTTCTTGGAGCTAATTCACGGCAGCTTTCGTCCTAATTTTGGGACTGCCATGTTGGCTTGGCGATAACTATTAATTTCCAGTACCGCTGCCGTAGTCTCCTTTAGAGAGACTTAGAAATATTAATAACTCTATTTCTGAAAACCAGTGGATAGATTCCACTGAAATTAGATAAATAACCTTCGAGCAGATAGTCAGCAGCGCCGCCTGGCTAAGGCTTGGCTACTCTGCATTGACAAGGGGCAACACCCTGAAACTAGTCTAGTCTGCAGATGCCAGACCAGCAGGGGGACACTGCTGACCTCCCCTGTTCGAAGGTTATAAAGGACACAGGTTCGTGTGTCACATAGCTAGCTAGAGGCGATGGCTTCTTGGAGCTAATTCACGGCAGCTTTCGTCCTAATTTTGGGACTGCCATGTTGGCTTGGCGATAACTATTAATTTCCAGTACCGCTGCCGTAGTCTCCTTTAGAGAGACTTAGAAATATTAATAACTCTATTTCTGAAAACCAGTGGATAGATTCCACTGAAATTAGATAAATAACCTTCGAGCAGATAGTCAGCAGCGCCGCCTGGCTAAGGCTTGGCTACTCTGCATTGACAAGGGGCAACACCCTGAAACTAGTCTAGTCTGCAGATGCCAGACCAGCAGGGGGACACTGCTGACCTCCCCTGTTCGAAGGTTATAAAGGACACAGGTTCGTGTGTCACATAGCTAGCTAGAGGCGATGGCTTCTTGGAGCTAATTCACGGCAGCTTTCGTCCTAATTTTGGGACTGCCATGTTGGCTTGGCGATAACTATTAATTTCCAGTACCGCTGCCGTAGTCTCCTTTAGAGAGACTTAGAAATATTAATAACTCTATTTCTGAAAACCAGTGGATAGATTCCACTGAAATTAGATAAATAACCTTCGAGCAGATGGTCAGCAGCGCCGCCTAGCTAAGGCTTGGCTACTCTGCATTGACAAGGGGCAACACCCTGAAACTAGTCTAGTCTGCAGATGCCAGACCAGCAGGGGGACACTGCTGACCTCCCCTGTTCGAAGGTTATAAAGGACACAGGTTCGTGTGTCACATAGCTAGCTAGAGGCGATGGCTTCTTGGAGCTAATTCACGGCAGCTTTCGTCCTAATTTTGGGACTGCCATGTTGGCTTGGCGATAACTATTAATTTCCAGTACCGCTGCCGTAGTCTCCTTTAGAGAGACTTAGAAATATTAATAACTCTATTTCTGAAAACCAGTGGATAGATTCCACTGAAATTAGATAAATAACCTTCGAGCAGATAGTCAGCAGCGCCGCCTGGCTAAGGCTTGGCTACTCTGCATTGACAAGGGGCAACACCCTGAAACTAGTCTAGTCTGCAGATGCCAGACCAGCAGGGGGACACTGCTGACCTCCCCTGTTCGAAGGTTATAAAGGACACAGGTTCGTGTGTCACATAGCTAGCTAGAGGCGATGGCTTCTTGGAGCTAATTCACGGCAGCTTTCGTCCTAATTTTGGGACTGCCATGTTGGCTTGGCGATAACTATTAATTTCCAGTACCGCTGCCGTAGTCTCCTTTAGAGAGACTTAGAAATATTAATAACTCTATTTCTGAAAACCAGTGGATAGATTCCACTGAAATTAGATAAATAACCTTCGAGCAGATAGTCAGCAGCGCCGCCTGGCTAAGGCTTGGCTACTCTGCATTGACAAGGGGCAACACCCTGAAACTAGTCTAGTCTGCAGATGCCAGACCAGCAGGGGGACACTGCTGACCTCCCCTGTTCGAAGGTTATAAAGGACACAGGTTCGTGTGTCACATAGCTAGCTAGAGGCGATGGCTTCTTGGAGCTAATTCACGGCAGCTTTCGTCCTAATTTTGGGACTGCCATGTTGGCTTGGCGATAACTATTAATTTCCAGTACCGCTGCCGTAGTCTCCTTTAGAGAGACTTAGAAATATTAATAACTCTATTTCTGAAAACCAGTGGATAGATTCCACTGAAATTAGATAAATAACCTTCGAGCAGATAGTCAGCAGCGCCGCCTGGCTAAGGCTTGGCTACTCTGCATTGACAAGGGGCAACACCCTGAAACTAGTCTAGTCTGCAGATGCCAGACCAGCAGGGGGACACTGCTGACCTCCCCTGTTCGAAGGTTATAAAGGACACAGGTTCGTGTGTCACATAGCTAGCTAGAGGCGATGGCTTCTTGGAGCTAATTCACGGCAGCTTTCGTCCTAATTTTGGGACTGCCATGTTGGCTTGGCGATAACTATTAATTTCCAGTACCGCTGCCGTAGTCTCCTTTAGAGAGACTTAGAAATATTAATAACTCTATTTCTGAAAACCAGTGGATAGATTCCACTGAAATTAGATAAATAACCTTCGAGCAGATAGTCAGCAGCGCCGCCTGGCTAAGGCTTGGCTACTCTGCATTGACAAGGGGCAACACCCTGAAACTAGTCTAGTCTGCAGATGCCAGACCAGCAGGGGGACACTGCTGACCTCCCCTGTTCGAAGGTTATAAAGGACACAGGTTCGTGTGTCACATAGCTAGCTAGAGGCGATGGCTTCTTGGAGCTAATTCACGGCAGCTTTCGTCCTAATTTTGGGACTGCCATGTTGGCTTGGCGATAACTATTAATTTCCAGTACCGCTGCCGTAGTCTCCTTTAGAGAGACTTAGAAATATTAATAACTCTATTTCTGAAAACCAGTGGATAGATTCCACTGAAATTAGATAAATAACCTTCGAGCAGATAGTCAGCAGCGCCGCCTGGCTAAGGCTTGGCTACTCTGCATTGACAAGGGGCAACACCCTGAAACTAGTCTAGTCTGCAGATGCCAGACCAGCAGGGGGACACTGCTGACCTCCCCTGTTCGAAGGTTATAAAGGACACAGGTTCGTGTGTCACATAGCTAGCTAGAGGCGATGGCTTCTTGGAGCTAATTCACGGCAGCTTTCGTCCTAATTTTGGGACTGCCATGTTGGCTTGGCGATAACTATTAATTTCCAGTACCGCTGCCGTAGTCTCCTTTAGAGAGACTTAGAAATATTAATAACTCTATTTCTGAAAACCAGTGGATAGATTCCACTGAAATTAGATAAATAACCTTCGAGCAGATAGTCAGCAGCGCCGCCTGGCTAAGGCTTGGCTACTCTGCATTGACAAGGGGCAACACCCTGAAACTAGTCTAGTCTGCAGATGCCAGACCAGCAGGGGGACACTGCTGACCTCCCCTGTTCGAAGGTTATAAAGGACACAGGTTCGTGCGTCACATAGCTAGCTAGAGGCGATGGCTTCTTGGAGCTAATTCACGGCAGCTTTCGTCCTAATTTTGGGACTGCCATGTTGGCTTGGCGATAACTATTAATTTCCAGTACCGCTGCCGTAGTCTCCTTTAGAGAGACTTAGAAATATTAATAACTCTATTTCTGAAAACCAGTGGATAGATTCCACTGAAATTAGATAAATAACCTTCGAGCAGATAGTCAGCAGCGCCGCCTGGCTAAGGCTTGGCTACTCTGCATTGACAAGGGGCAACACCCTGAAACTAGTCTAGTCTGCAGATGCCAGACCAGCAGGGGGACACTGCTGACCTCCCCTGTTCGAAGGTTATAAAGGACACAGGTTCGTGTGTCACATAGCTAGCTAGAGGCGATGGCTTCTTGGAGCTAATTCACGGCAGCTTTCGTCCTAATTTTGGGACTGCCATGTTGGCTTGGCGATAACTATTAATTTCCAGTACCGCTGCCGTAGTCTCCTTTAGAGAGACTTAGAAATATTAATAACTATATATATATATATATATATATATATATATATATATATATATATGTGTGTGTGTGTGTGTGTGTGTGTGTGTGTGTGTGTGTGTGTGTGTGTGTGTGTGTGTGCGTGCGTGCTTCCGTGTGTGTGTGATCAAAATGGTTTACACGTAAAAAAAAGTCGCTAAATATGTTTGCATTAGCATGCCTGAAAGGGTAAGAAATTCCCAGATCGAGCCCGTTATGCGCAACCTTGGAGAAATGTCTTTGACCACAACTTCGAGCTGGAGAACGTTTTATGAGAAATATTTGGCGGACAAAAACTGCAGAAACTCGTTCAATGTATGTACGTAGGTGTACTGAAAAGTTTCTGGCTTTAAAGGTGTCGCGAAAGTCCTGGTTGGAGGCTCAACCTTCTGAGTTCTTTTACAGGGCTTAGAAAATCTGAAGAACGGTTGCAATAAGTGTGTGAACCTGAGAGGAGAATATGTTGAATAAAATCATAATTAACTGATCCTCCTTTATTTTCTTTTACCCAAAGCCACGAACTTTCTTCAGAATAAGACAGGCCTGATAGAAAGTAATCCGTATACAGTTTAGTTTTATAACACGTGCATTTGAAAAGCTGAAAACTGAAAATTGCTTACACAATACTTCCTCCTATCGGGTGTATGTTTATCTACTATTTTTAATGTTCTATTTTTATATACGTAATAATTTTTAATTTAAATAAACCCGTTTTCAAATATTGTAATAATATTATGAAATTTTTCAATATTCATTTTAATACATACATGAATGTATGTGAGTGTATGGAAATGCATATATACATATACACACGCACACATATATATGTGTATGCATGCATGTATTATGTATGTATCTATGCATGTATGTATGTATGTATGTATGTATGTACATGTGTGTATGCCTATGTGTATGTGTGTGTGTGCGTATGTGCGTGTGTTTGGAGGTGCATGATTCTGTAGTTAGAGGTTCGGGCTTAGAATAGTGAGGCTGTATGTTCGATTCCCCGACCGGGCTGTGTGTTGTGTTGTTGAGCAAAACACTCTATTTCACGTTGCTTCAATTCACTCAGCTGTAGAAATGAATTGTGACGTCACTGGTGCCAAGCTGTATCGGTGTTTGTCTTTTTGCTTGAACAACATCGGTGATGTGGTGAAAGGAGTCTGTTATATATAGGCGACTGCTGGTCTTTCTCGAACAATTGGACAACATCGATGGCATGAAGAGAGGAGACTAGTATACATGGGCAACTACTTGTCTTCCATAAAAACAACCTTGCCTGGACTTGTGCCTCGGAGGGGAACTATCTAAGTTCAATCCCATGGTCTATACAAGGGGATACCCAAAAGTAACCGGAAACGTTCTCTGTGGGACAAACCTGTTGTAGTTCAGGCTTCCGCCGCTAGATGATGCGGCCCTCAAGCAGCAGTCTTCCGACCGGCGTCCTCAGTTACACTCGTACTGCCACGTGGTGCGTCTTTGCTTTTCAATGTTTCTCTCCAGTTCGTCAATTTTTGCGATGGCGAAAACGAGAGAACAGCGTGTTTCTGTGAAATTCTGTTTTTTTTTTTTTCGCTGGGGAAATTATTACAACTGATCACTATTATAAAAACACAGGCATGCAGCAATATTTAGACTTTAGATGTTGCCATCCTTCTCATACAAAAAGAAACATACCTTTTAATATGTCAAGACGAATATGCACAATAGTTTCGGATACAAATAGACGAGAAAGACAATTTACAGAACTTAACTTGTTCCTTAAAAAACAAAAATACCTCTCCAAACTAATATCCCAATCTCTAACTTACAAAAATACACTCACACTGAGGATAAACAAGAAAATACATATAAAAATGTTCCATTTGTTATCACCAACAATCCCAGGAACCACAACATTCTACAATCAACTACACGCCTCCTACCAATTCTACATCAGTCCCTAAGTCTCCGACAAATACTTAAGGAACTGTGGTGTATGCGTGCGAGTAGAAGTAATCGGCTTACTTCGTTTTCTTTCCCTTGCACGAGTCTGTCCTGCGGTATCCGATCCTCGCGGCTGGCCCGACCCGAAGAACGCTAGAAATAGCAGCTGCTTCTCTCAACACCTAGACGATCACTTGGCACGTCCTCTCGTCACAACAACCCTTCTCGAAAAGAGGCACAAGATCCCAATCGAGGCTCCCTCTGCCCCTCTTCATCTTCCGGTCAGTTCACGGTTCCGGTCAGCGGTCAGCTCCCCAGTTGCTGACGTCATACCACAGGAACAAAAGATCATCAACAGCCGAAGAAACTATCAAACCATAAGAGACTGCTAACCAAGGCAAGATTCACATCAGATCTCATAACCAAGTGTGGAGATCCTCGATGTGGGACATGCGAATTAATCGAACAGGGATCAGCCCAAAAATTGAAAAATGGGAAGGAATTAAAGGTAAATGCAAATATGAACTGCAAAACCAATAATCTGATATACTGTATCACATGCCCACGATGCAATGGAAACTAAGTTGGAGAAACAAAAAGCAAAATGCACTAACCGTCTAAATGTGCATAGACACCAAATAAAACATCCCTTGCTTAGATACGTACCGTGTAACAACTACTTAGACACCTGTGCAAAAGGAAAATGCACAATATTTCCTTTTATAAAATAAATGAAGAAAACTATGCTCTTCGAAAGACAAAAGAAGAATATTTTATAAGCTATCTGAATCCGAAACTAAACTGGAAATAATCAACAACTTCACCTAACACAACTTCCGCTGTATACAATAGTCATAACACGTGCTTAATAGCGCTGAGAACTGAAAGCGCTGAGAACTGAAAGCGCTGGTACACTTTATTAAAGCCTACACAGAATTTGTGAAATTCTTTCCTAAAGTTGCGCACATGTAATCGTCTTTCCACCTCCCCCTAGATTGTTACCCTTGTGCCAACATTTTAAACCGATGATTTTACAGACCCTGGTCGACGAGCTGACGAATTCGTTCGCACGCCGGGCAAAATGCTTAGCGGCGTTTCGCTCGTCTTACCGTTCTGAGTTCATATTCCGCCTAGGTCGACTTTGCCTTTCATCCTTTTGGGGTCGATAAAATAAGTACCAGTTGATCACTGGGGTCGATGTAATCGACTTACCCGCGTCCCCTGGAATTGCTGACCTGCCAAAATTTGAAACGAATAATTTTACTGACTCGGGCGTGATTTTAACTCAGGAAATGAAAAAAAAAAAATTTTTAATTTAAAAAAAATAAGGACATAAATAACATTTTATAGGAACCGTGGTCTGCTACTGTTCCGATTTTAATAAAGTTCACAAAAAAAAAAAAAAAATTATAGCTAAACCTCATTTGGTCAAATCCCGGTACTTGATTGGTATTGGGATTTTATCAACCCAAGTAAAGTAAATTAGTAAGTCGACCTCGGTGAGAATTGAAGAAAGTCTTTAAGAGATATTAAACGGTGTATGGCATTGAGTCCTACTGTCATCATCTCTACACACGCTCGCACGTTCGCACATTCGCACCTTTCGCTACGCAGTAATAAAGTTATTTGTTTATATTTGCTTACTGGTTTAATATATGTCAAGTTCGGCGCAGAAAGTTCATAAGGTCGTCTGTCTGTATTGGTCAGGTGTTGTGTCACTCACAACTGATATTTGTAATGGTAAGTCACGAGAAAGTGGTGATACAGTGTGATCGGTGTCAACAGGTTTTGTTATCCAAATACCGATTGCAGACATCTCAAACAAGCACGTGCTATGTGCTTGTCTTATAGACATATAGGGAAAAAAGTTTATTCCAAAATATAAATAAAGGAGAAAGTGGTGATTGAGAAACTCTGCATTGCAATTCGATGTGTTTGATGTGGGATAACGATTATGTTGTAAAAATACCTACCTACCTACCAACCAATAAATGTACGTACAATATATGTATGTGTGTGTGTGTGTGTGTGTGTGTGTGTGTGTGTGTTTGTGTTTATGTTTGTAGGTGTGTGTGTGTATATATGTATACGTGTGAATGTGTATATATATATATATATATATATATATATATATATATATATGTATATACACACACAAATGTGTGTGTTTGTACCTATATACTCACATATACATATATATGCAATTGTATGAATGCACTATGTGTGCATCTATGTCTTAACATTACTTTTAGTACTTCTTACTAAGAGAGAAAGGAGAATAGCTCTTTCATTGGAATTTAGAGAACATCAACTAAATGGTCATACATGCATGCGATTTTGTTCGTGAATCTGTGTTTTGATTTATGTATACGTATAAGGCAGCGAGCATGGCCGAATCGTTAACACACCGGGTAAAATGCTTAGAGGTATTTCATCTATCTTTACGTTCTGAGTTTAAATTCCGCAGAGATCAATTTTGCCTTTCATCCTTTCAGGCTCGATGAAATAAGTAACAGTTACGCAATGGCGTCGATGTAATCGACTTATCCTCTTCCCACAAATTTCGGACCTTGTGCCTATTGTAGAAAGGATTTATGTACACGCATACATGTTTGCCTGTCTATACAAATGTATATATCACAGGCTAAACTTCAGAAATGCTTAACTTATTTCCACTGTTCCATGAATGGCATGTAATTTCAATTTCTTAATTAGCCGTGTCCTTTCTGCTTTTGTGAATTAAAGCTTTTCAAGATTGGTGGCGAGGAAATAAATTACATAACCGAGTGCCCAAATGTTCACAGGTATGAATCTAAACTTATAAAGTGCAAGAATCCGTTGATTTCCTATTAGGACTGTTTAGTTATCTTTTTCTTTTATCTTTAGTATTATGTTAAAGTCTGCTGGAGAATTGATTCTTATAAGTGTGCACATTTTCTTTTTTCTTGTCTGGTGTTATATATATATATATATATATATATATATATATATATGCGTGTGTGTGTATGTGTGTATGCTTGTGTGTGTGTGTGTGTGTGTGTGTGTATGTATGTATATTCATACATATGTATATATATATATATATATATATATATATTTATATATATATATATATATATATATATATATATATATATATATATATATATATATATATATATATATATATATATATATATATATATATATATATACTTTATTTAAAAGCAGCAGAAATAAAACAAAAGCTGTTACTCAAAGTTTCACGTTCCCGTTCGTCGGACAATTTTGTTAAAATAGAACAGAAATAACGATATGATCAAGACTAGTTAAAGTATACACCTTTAAAAATAGATTTGTTTCATTGACCCTTTCAATTAACGGTCTTAAACATGCAATGAACAAAATAAACAAAATGAACGAATTTCAATATAAATTCATCCTATTATAAAAATCGAGGAAAACCTTAAATCGAAGAGCAGATTCAAAATACATATTGCAAATAATTATATTCGAAATATAATTCGATTAATACATTAAAAATTAAAATTAAAATTTCCACGTTGCATTACATAAATATTTTAAATATACGCATACTAAACCTTCAATATACATATATACATCAAAATACACAGATGGATGCACACAGACTATATACATATACAGACATATATATGTAAGACGTTTTTATAATAGGATGAATTTATATTGAATTCATTCATTTTGTTTATTTTGTTCATTGTATGCTTAATACCTTTAATTGAAAGGACCAATGAAACAAATCCATTTTTAAAGGTGCATCCTTTCACTAGTTTTGATCATGGCGTTATTTCTGTTCTCCAGTCGAGAGAGGTTTGCTCTATCGTAGAGGAAAATAGCCGTTTATGATTTCTACCAGCCTATTATGAGATTTTTTTTAGAAGTGACTGCATATTGCTCCACTGATATTGCTAACTAACAAGACAAAACGAAGAATGAAATGTTTTTACATGAAATACGAAACTGCAAAAGTAGTGTTTAATTATCTATATTTTTATTACGTAGCTTGGAGTTGACACAAGCAACTTATTTACTCTACTTCATTAGATTTTTTTTTTCCTTTGTGTGGTTAACCATTGATTTTATTCAGCTAAAATCTCAATTTCCGTTTTTTCGCTAGTTCAATGCCTTTGACCCATTGTTCGTTTTCATATTGTTTTAATTCTTCTCTGCCTAGTATCAAATGTGATACTAACTTTTGTCATAGTATATTTCTTTAATTTCGGTTTGATTCCTGCAAAAATAGTTTCGTTGTTTTGTCTTTATTTGAGCTCTTGTTTCATATTCATATTATATTAATTATATTTCATGTTTTTTTTTCTTATTTTTCTATAGTATACATTTGTCTGCTTCTATATATTTTCCTACACCCAACTGTTCACTAATTTCAAGCATTTTAATCTGTGTACGTGTGTGGCGGACATCATATCTCACGTAGATATGATGGTATCTATGTGAGCTATTAAGATGTTGACTTCGGAATGTAGTATATAGTTGTGAGGTTTTCCTATTTAGGTTCGAATTTATTATGTTTAAGCTACGAATTATGACAAGAATCGGCAATATTTAAATCTATTATATTATTTCTGGTATTGAGTTTAATCATTTATATTATTCTGGCTCTACTGTAATAATAGTTTTGGGATCTATTTCAAAACGGGGGCACCAGTTTTCATTTATGTTTTATGTAGTGTTTTTGGTACCGAAAGACTTTCAAACTTCGTATACTTATCTATTTTTGTATTCGAATTTATTTCATGTAAAAAATTGTCTTATTTCGATAATTTCTACGAATCACTGACGTCTATTCAGTTGAAAACAGTTAGCGCTGTAACGGTGTATATCGTATTAATCCCCTAACCCTAACCCTAACCCTAACTAGACTGTTAACTCTAACCCTAACCCTAAAACTAACCCTAACTCTAGAATCCGAACTCTAAAATTGTTACACACATAGATACGCACAGCGTAATTTATTATATAAACAATATATGCGTATACATTACGATTAAACCGGATGAAATATGTCACAGGGAATAACATTTTTATGACCGCCCAGCAGTAACTCTATTCAGCTGAATAGACGTCAGTGATTAATTGAAATTACAGAAATACGACAACTTTAACATGGAATAACTTGCGATGTACGTTTTTTTGTTAAGCAGACTAAGAGTAAAAGATGTTTTATATGACACATTCTATCAGTGTCCCAACTTTCAAAGTGTTTCGTTAGTGTTTCGTTAAGAAAATACTGGTGCCCCCGTTTTGAAATAGATCCTAGTTTTGTAACAACTTTCAGTAGAACAGATGACGTGATGTAAAGTGTATGGGCGAAACTCTGAAAGATGAGAAGTTCTGATCAATTTACGTTGTCGGAAAGCTTTAGATAAGCTTAAATTTCGAACTTGGTAACTCAGCTTCGTTTCAGAGGTTTGGCCTTATTTATGCATTGATATTTGATCGGTAGTCGAGATTAATGTCTATCTAGCAGAAACGTTTGACATCCCGAACTCTGTCTGTCAGCATAAGTCTGCTTCTACAAGCTTCAGTCTGCTTCTACTAGCCTTCATCCATCGAGATCTTACTTCGTAGTTCCAAGTACTGAAGGGAATAGTAGTCGAACTGAATCATAGAGAGATAGGATCTGCGCAGGTGGTTTACTTCACATTTTGCAAACCAAGATGGCTCCCTCATTACTGTAGGAATATGGATAAACAGTTCTGTACATCAAGCTCCTCACGTAACAAGAAACTCCTAAATTGGTACAGGCGCAAGACTCCACGATCTGTTCTTGTTTTCATTACACATTTTACGTCTATACCATATACCATTGTCAAAATTTTACAAACATTAGTTTTCCCATGCTTGATCAGAAAAGAAACCTGTCTACAAACATCAAGTAAGACTTACATTACGAATGCGTGCCGATGCGTTTTCTATGTCTACCAGTGTAAGCTTATGTGTGGAGTTTCCCCCCCCCCCTTATTTAAAAATCGTGACTTACGATTACTTAGAGAGAGTTTCCGATAAAAATAAATACCGAGGGTGATGCTGTCGGCTAAAACCTCTTGACGGCAGTGCTCCAGAATGGCACAAGCACTGATATTGGTAAAATAAAGAATAAAAGAGTAAAACAATATAGCGCTAAAAAATTGTCTAGAATAAGTACGAAGCGAGAAATGAAGAATAGAAAGTATCAATAGCAATCAGTGTAGTGCGGATGATTAAATGAAATATATGAAGATCAAAGATTTAATAAGTACAACATACTGCTCAGATTATAATATGAATAGTACTGCGGTACACAGGGACACATTCAACGTAGGAACCCTCTCAACACGGTTGATATTAGATTAAAAGAGAATTACGATGTAATTATATAAGCGACAAACAGAAAAAAATGAGGTTGGTGTGTATTTGCAAGGAGGTCGCCGGGGAGAGAAAAGGGTATTTGTATGTTGAAACTAAAACTACTTTAATCTTTAGATTGGCAACATCATTATGTTACTTGTTAATAATATTGAAAAACAACAAAAGGCAAACATTAAAAATAAACATTAAACAAGTGCACTAGAAGTTCAGAGAAATATATATTTTTATTTATAGGAGGATAGAGAGGAATAAGTATGAGAAGAGAGAGAGAGAGAGAGAGAGAGAGAGAGAGAGAGAGAAAGAGAGAGAGAGAGAGAGAGAGAGAGAGAGAAGAGAGAGAGAGAAAGAAAATTAAGAAGGGTGAGACAAAACGATAAAGGGCGAATCATAATGGACTTGGTTGGATATTTTGTTCAGCAAGCTATTATTTCAGAAATAAATAACTATATATATATATATATATATATATATATATATATATATATATATATATATATATATATATATATATATATATATATATATATATATATATATATATATATATATATATATATATACATGCTGATAACTTCAATTATTTTAGCAACTTTGGTGCGCCGATATCATTATTTTAATTTTTATAGCTTCAAAAATGCTTCTGCAGCCTAGTAAAATGAATATCTCGTTTCTTGTGGCCGTTTCAGTAGAGCTTCCATCAGTAAACTGGTCGACAGGTTCGTTTAACCAGAGAAGCCACTGCATTATGTCTATAAGAAAGATATTTAGCTCACAGCTAATGAATTCGTCTAACCCTAAGAAACTACCATGAGCTGGCGTAATTCAATGTATCAGCAGTGGTCGTCGGTTTGCAGTGAAATGCTTACTTTCTATAGGGAGAAAACAAACGCATAATACAACAGCGTCATATCCAGTAGAATATTATTTCACATCAGCTTAATGTTACGGAAGCTGGAGACATGTATCGGCTGAAAGGAACCTTCTAAGCCAGAAATCTAGTGGTTAGCTGTCTAATCCACTTTCATAAACCTCTCGAGTTAATGTGAATGTCTGCAAGTGGTTCCTCTGCCTGCAAAAACAGCAGTCGGATATCCCTAAAATTACACTGTACTACCTTGACAATTGAACAGTATAGTCTTAGGTACGTAATGCTCGATCTTCTTCCTTAGCGCCAGTAAGCTAAAGTGCTTTTCACATCGGAAGTCCTCAATTAAAATTCACATTCTTCCTTCAAGCATTTTTCACGATTTGTGTTCTAGCGTCACTGGAAGGCTTTGTTTGACATTACTGGAGATGCTTTTTGCATTGTGCAGCCTCTACACCTACCACGGTCTTCCCTCTTCATCGAAGCCATCTTGAGATGGAAATAAATACAATAGAAGTGATGGTCAGCCTTAGAATTACTTCTTTGGTCAATAATGATGATTAACTGAAAAAAAATGTAGATGGTGCTAAATGCACACAAACGCCCAAGAGCAATATGAAGAGAAAAGCAAAATGCTATTTCGCTGTTTTCATTCATGCGTGCCTCTTATATTATTTCACAGATTAACTGAAACTCATAAAATAGATATCCTTGTGATTTAATAAATAATGAAAACTTTAATCTACTGTTATAAATCTGGACGGTGAAATGGAATAAGTTATAAAAGTGCCATTTCAAAAGCTTAATATAAATTACTTTCGCTCTGATAAGGTCTACTTTCTGTCATAAGTTAGTGAGGTGGTTGCTACAATAATGTTGGTCATTGCAAGTCTCCACCAACATGAACATCTGGGTAGACCCCCGTTAATGTGGGAGAAAATAGGCTATGTTTTACAAGTTAATGAGAATCTAGTCAGATGTTTACTAAACTTAGTGAAGTTACTGGCTTTGTCACTGATTAGAGACCAATGGCGAAAATAGATTGACTACGATGGTATGCATAACATATATATGTTATAAATTATCTCTTATGGAACAAGAACAAAGAAGATGATGGAGAGGAGGATCAGGTAATAATAATAATGGTTTCAAATTTTGGCACAAGACCAGCAGTTTTTTGAGTGAGGTGGGGAGGAACCAAGTCAATTAAATCGACCCCAGAGCTCAACTGGTATTTATTTTATCGTGCTCGAAAGGATGAAAAGTAAAGTCGACCTCGACAGAATTTGAACTCAGAACGTAAAGACGGATGAAAAGCCGCTAAGCTCTTAACCCGGCCTGCTAACGAGTCAGCCAGCTCGCCGCGTGAATAATAATAATAATAATAATAATAATAATAATAATAATAATAATAATAATTGCGCTCGGTAGTGAAGTGAAAGCACGCTATAAAAATAAAACTACTGAATAATAATAATAATAATAATAATAATAATAATAATAATAATAATAATAATAATAATAATAATAATAATAATAATAATAATAATAGATCGGTGCAAGTGTGAAGGTAGAACACCTACAAAAATCAGCATTGCTTGAAACTGCAAGAGTTCTACGCAGGGTTCTTGAAGCATGACCAGTAAACAAGTGTCACTTTAGTCTGCTGGCTGTGGACAGCTGACACTTTCCATCATACCTAGCAATATAATGTGTGAGTTTTAATACAATGATAATAATGTTGATGTTGATGGTGATGATGATGATGATGATGATGATGATGATGATGAAAATAATAATAGTAAGAAGAAGAAGAAGAAGAAAAAGAAGGGGCCCCGCCACGTCAAAACGGTAGAGGAGTAGGGGCCGAAATCGGACGTGGTTCCTCCTGATGATGTCTTGAGCTAACTGGATCCTAATCCACCAAGGGAAGGTATGTCGGAAGAAAGTAATTCAACAACGCGGGTTGATGAACCGTAAGACGTGTGGCCAGAACCTCCTGGAAAATAACCATAGCGAGGGACATTCCACAGTTGAATTAGAACAGTCACAAACAGTGAAAGAAGACATGCACCCAGCACCAGAGCTGAAGACACCTCCGAAAGGGGGTGGCCCCGCCACGTCAAAACGGTAGAGGAGTAGGGGCCGAAACCGGACGTGGTTCCTCCTGATGATGTCTTGAGCTAACTGGATCCTATAAAGGAGCTGTTGTGGTAGCAGACCACGAAACATGGTTGAAATTCCTCCTGTGTCGGTTAATGTCCGCTGAGAAAAAGTAGACGGGAGCTTTAGCCGTGTACTCGCAACACAGTGATCTCGAGTAAAGCTACCCAATGAATCTATCGCAAAGTTAAGCATAGCGGTGTGTTTAAGACATTGCCTCAGCTTGACATATTCATTTTCTATGACCGACAAAAGGTATACCAGTAATATACTAGGTCAGTTCAATGAAATATATTCATCTTGTAGAAGAGGTGACGTAATTAATACTGGTGGGAGTTGAACTCGAAAAGATGAAAGGAAAATTGATCCTACAGGGAGTTCAGCTCAGAAAAATGAAAGGAAAAATGATCCTGGCAATATTTGAATTTCAAGTGATGAAAATAATCTGATCCTGGTGGGATTTGAACATCATAACGGAAGAGAATGTAAGTAAATATAAGCGCCTTCCTATTTCTATTACTCCACAATCACAAGCATGACAGAAAATAGCTTTAAAATGACCCACCACGATGTGCTTTAACATCGCCCGCGAGCGTAAAATCATAAACACACCCATAAACAAACATATGCACACACCCATATGCATACAAGAACATCGAATATGCCTCATACACAGTACATAAAGGCAGAATTTAAACATTTTATAGAGTCCTCAAACCTGACTGATTTATGTTCAATGCAGTTTATACTTGTATAACAAATGTTTGTGGAGGCGCAATGGCCCAGTAGTTAAGGCAGCGCACTCGCGGTCGGAGGATCGCGGTTTCGATTCCCAGACCGGGCGTTGTGTATGTTTATTGAGCAAAAACACCTAAAAGCACCACGAGGCTCCGGCAGGGGGCGGTGGCGACCCCTGTTGTACTCTTTCGCCCCAACTTTCTCTCACTCTTTCTTCGTGTTTCCTGAGTAACGCTGCGATGGACTGGCGTCCCGTCCAGCTGGGGGGGGGGGACACATACGCCATAGAAACCGGGAAACCGGGCCTATGAGCCTGGCTAATCGTTAAAAGGGCGCATAAATAAAGAAAAAAAATTTTTACATTCATACATACAAAGACACACACACATCCTTTTATTTATTCATTGAACTGCGACCATGCTGGGACACTATGTTGAAGATTTTTAGTCGATCAGACCAATCCCAGCACATATTTTTTGGTACTTAATTTATCATAAGTTTTTGCTGAGCCGCTAATTTAGGGGCCACAATCCAGTTGTGAAGCAGTGAGAAACAACAATGAACACACACACACGCACACACACACATACACACACACACACACACACACACACACACACACACAAGTGCGCACACATCAAAGAAATAAAAGCCAATACATAAAACTATATTTTATATTTGTCAAGGGCCTTGAGTTTCGTGTCAATATACTTTTGAATGAACAGGTAGCACAGAAATTTAGACTCTTGAGCCATTGTAAATTCTCAACTGCTACTACTACTACTACTACTACTACTACTACTACTACTACTACTACTACTAATAATAATAATAATAATAATAATAATAATAATAATAATAATAATGGTAAATGCCCTGATGCAGTACCGGGCAGTGGCTCTCATAGCTTTTGATCATATCTGATTGGAAGTGTTATCATGTACATTGTTTTGTTTTGGTATACAAGATAAGCTACCGCAAATACTCTGATCAGCACCACAGATTTGTTTGACCTTAACCAGTTGCGCATGTCCCTTTGTGGCTGACGATATGTGCATCTCTGATCACGAGAAGAAGTAGTGTACGTCGTTGTGTTTGTGTTTATCCCGCACCACTGCCTGACAACAGTGTTGTTGGCATTTTATGTCCCTATAATTTAAAGGTTTGGCAAATTTTTTTTCAGCTTATCGAACTTCGATATGGGAAAAGCCTAAAACCTTCAAAGCCAATAAATTATAGCTGTTCTTGAATGTTGTCTTTTATATCTATCACGGACCGCTCAAAGCTTACAAACTTCCTATACTTAGATCATATAATTTGGTACACCCCCCCCCCCCCACACACACAGATAGATAGATATATTGATAGATAGATAGATAGATAGATAGATAGATAGATAGATAGATAGATAGATAGATAGAAAAAAAGATAGATATGCATGTAGGAAGCGACAAAAGATTTCTACGTACACGCTGGGTGTGGCGATTCACAACTGCATGACAGTGATATGGAAATACTACGCAGCGTGTGGGCGTTAAAGAATATCTTTACGGAAGTTGTGTGAAGACAAGCGTATAAATATATTTTACGAAAATAACTAGAACAGCTATTGTCATAGGATATAAGGGAGTGACAGTAAAGAAACAAAACATGAGTGATGTACGTGCGCACCTATGTGTGTGTGTGTGTATGTTGTATGCTTGTAAAAATGCACATACACACAAACATATATACATATGTACACACACATACACACACACATATATACACACACGCACACACATATATGTATGTATGTATATATATATATATATATATATATATATATAAGCGCAGGCCTGACTGTGTGGTAAGAAGCTCGCTTCTCAACCACATGGTCCGGGGTTTAGTCCCACAGCGTGGCACCTTGCGCAAATGTCTTCCACTACAGCCTCGAGCCGACCAAAGCCTTGTGAGTGGATTTCGTAGAGAAAAACTGATAGAAGACCGTCGGATGTGTGTGTGTGTGTGTGTGTGTGTGTGTGTGTGTGTGTGTGTGTGTGTGTGTGTGTGTCCGTGCGGGTGGGCGGGCGGGCGTTTGTGCTGTGTTTCTCCCCACCACCATCGCTTGACACCCGATGTTAGTGTAGTAACGTCCCCGTAACATAGCTGTTCGGCATAAGAGACCGATAGATTAAGCACCAGGCTTACAAAGAATAAGTCCAGGGGTCGATTTCTTCGACTAAAAGGCAGTGGTGCTCCAGCATGGCCACAGTCAAATGATTGAAACAAGTGAAAGAATAAAAGAAAGGATGAAAGAGTATATGTGTGTATATGTAGATAGATAGAAAGACAGAAAGATAGATAGATAGATAGATAGATAGATAGATAGATAGATAGATAGATAGATAGATACACATGCATATACACATATACTGAATTTGCAATGGAGAAAGAAATACACTCAATACATGTAGGAGAATACATATAAAATTTATCAATTTTGTGCAGGCGTGACTGTCTGGTAAGAAGTTAACTTCCCTACCACATGGTTTCGATTTCAATCCCATGGGTGGCATTTTGGGTAAGTACTTCCTGCTATAGCACCTTGTGAGTGGATTTGGTAGACGGAAACTGAAAAAAGCTCGTCGTATAGATAAATGTATATGCCTTCGTGTGCGTTTGCTTATCAACTGTTGTTGGTGTGTTAACGTTCCTGTAACATAACAGATCGGTAAATGACCGAGAGAATAAGTACCAAGATTTAAAAAATAAGTACTGGACTCGATTTCTCCGACTAAAACCCTTTAAGGTGTTGCTTCAGTTTAGCCGCAGTCTAGTGACTAAAAAAAAAAAAAGCAAAACATAATCTGAGTTTCCCGTTCTTTTAATTTTTTAAAAAACTTTCCCTACCACGCACACACACTCACACCATACATACATACATGCATACACACACGTGCACGCACGCATATATATATATATGTATGGATATATAAAGGAGACCACTAGGTGGACTGTTAGTGTGCTAGAAGAAGATCACATGTGATCTTCTTCTTGCACATTAACAGTCCACCTAGTGGTCTCCTTTATATATACATATAAAATAATCTTTTGAGATCTCATATTTTTTCTGAATCTCCTTGATTCTTTTAATGTGCTTGCTCCCTGGTATTAAATTGATATTAATTAATATCCATTTTTTAACCTAATGTTTTAAAGTATATATATATATATATATATATATATATATATATATATATATATATATATATATATATATATATGTATATATATATATACATACATACATATATTCATATTTACAAAATATTCTATAATTATGCAAATAATTATAATCAGGGGTCAGCTA
>NC_142929.1:175362541-175385041 GCF_046866305.1 Octopus bimaculoides
ATATCAGTTGAATAAAGTTAAAACATGGTCTGGTTTTCAAGTTTTTATTATGATATTTTAAAAAAACTAATAAAGTGTTTATCACACCACAACATTGTAAAAATATATTTTTACAATGTTGAAGCGTGTTAAACATTAAAAAAGAATGTTGTAATGTTCATAAAGTTCAATTAGCGCTTTCATACGTTCGTAGTAATCATCAGATTTCAAAATGTATTTAACTGACAGTTCTTGACAAATGTAGTAAAATGACTGACTTCTTCCTTTTGTACCTCTTAGAAGGCGTCACGGTTTGTCGGGCGTACCGATATTACTGGCATAGATCCCGCCTTTATTTTAACCAATTAGCTTGCGGTTTACATGTAATGGTTTTATGAGTGAGCAAACTTAGTTGGTTTTGATTGTTTTTATTTCAATCGGTAGGAATTTGTTTATATTCATATGTTAAAGATATTTTTTAAATCCACACCATTAACTGGTTGTTATAATATTGTTGTTATTTCCGTTCAGAACAGGTTTGAACATTTCGATAAACTGCTTTTCTTTTATCTTTCTTCCAACCTCACCGACTTCGCGAAAATACGCATCGAGCCACAAACAACCTGCATCACCAAAACATTTTTAACACCATCAAAAAGATTTGCCAGTCATGAAACAAAGTGAAAATTAAAAACATAATAACTAATCAAACACTTATCTTAAGCAAAAGGCAACAACAAAACCTAAAGAAACTATTACCAAAGGCAAAATTCAACAAGAACAAACAGGATAAGACATTCCCAGTATCCAAGTATAACGATAACAGATGTAGAACGTGTCAATACATGCATACCGGTAGATCCATTAGAATAAAAAAGTGGACAGATTTTCGCAAATGCAGATTTGAACTGCAAAGGCAGAAATTTGATCTACTGCATTAAATGCCCGAATTGCGAGGAGTTATATATTGGCCAGACAGGAAATGCATTATCAGAACGCTCACGAGTTCACAGATGACAAATCCGGAAAAACTAATCTTCGCCAAATTCCATTGAGCGAACATATGGTCAAACAAATGTTAATAATTTTTCCGTTCCACAAACTACGGGGTGCTTAAGGTATTTCAGGACATACCTGGTCGGCCCGAGGCTATAGTAGAAGACACTTGCCCAAGGTGCCACGCGGTGGGACTGAACCCGTTACCATGTGGTTGGTAAGCAAGCTACTTACCACACAGCCACCCCTACGCCTATTTGAAGAAATTTCTTTCAATTTTTTCTATCAAATTTTTTCTTTCTTACTTTCTTTCTTTTCTTCTATATATCTATCCGTTTCTCTCTTTGTCTCTCTCCCTGTTTCTTTGAGCCTATATACACATACATACATACATACATACGTATGTACGTACGTACGTATGTATATATATATATATATATATATATATATATATATATATATATATATATATATATATATATATATGTGTGTGTGTGTGTGTATGTATATATATATATATATAAAGCCGATGATTTGGTCCTGAAATTAATCAAATTTGGTCATTCTTACACGTGTTTCAATGAAATTTATAAGCGAATTACATAATCTAGGCTACGAGTATTTCTGTCTTTACATAATCAGAGATTCTTTCAGAATGTGAGATTTTAGCATGCTTTCCTTATATAACAGAAGAAAAAGAAACAACCCTCCTGTTTAGATTTTTTTTTTATATATACTCTGTGATTTACAGGTAGAAGCGAAAGTAACCGTTGACTAAAATACACAGCTTTCTCATTTCAATTTTCAAAGTTGATTATGATTTTCTTCTTTCTCCTCATCCGCCCCTTTTTCATTCTCCTCATACTCAGTCATAAAGAAAATAGTGAGAAACAATGGCAATACGGTGAAATGAAGGATCGATATCGTACCGCTTTGGTGAAATCCTTCTACGTTCTGAGTTTCATCCTTCTGGCATCGATGAAAGAAGTCTCGAACATATCAGTGATTGATTCAATCGATTATACATTACCATAAACAAAATGTGCATTTATGTCAATTCATTTGTAATCATCGTTGATTTCATGTCCATGTTGGTACAAGACCAGCAGATTCGACATTATGCCCACTCTTTTCAAACAATACATACCTTCCCATGAGCCCACAAAATATACAGACAACTTTATACTCAGATGCCATCACCATCACGCCCTCCCTCCATTCTCCAAACACTGCCGCTCAAGCACTCCAACCTAATTTGAATCACCTAGAAACGTGACTCCCCAGCAACAGATTTAACGTATTACATACCATTGAATCTATGGCAGTGCATTAGAATTTTATGCTTATTTTATTGACAATAGATGGATGAAAGGTAAAGATGAAATCTTAATGTAGAAACATCAAGTGTGTGTGTGTGTGTGTGTGCTTGTATGAATGTGTATGTGTACGTGTGTGTGCATGCATACACACATGTATTGTATTGCATGTGTATGTGTGCAAGTGATATTTACGCATGCATATATATGTGTGTGTATATGTTCATGTATATATGTATACACATACACACACCCATATATATAAAGAGTGTGTAAGTACATAGTGAGCTTGACAGACAGGCATAGGTATAAGAATACATATATGCGTACATACATACACATATGTACATACTTACACACACACGCAAGCACAAACACACACGCACACACAGACACACACATGATGTGTGTGTGTATATGTGTCATTCTGTACACAATAATAGGTAGGCCTTTATGCGGTGGTGCAGTCCGTTTAGAAATAGCAGGCGTCTCATTCTACTGTCTTAAATAAAGAAGTACGTAGTTCACAATGTAATAGTTTCCAACTTCAAAAATCCAAAATACTAATAGCTGAAGCGCTTCTAATTTCTGATCATAAGCCTGCCCAATGAGAATTAAGAAACACGAGCCACCGACGGAGTGAGCCATTACGAGGTTACCCGACGTGTTGGAAGTAGCAACGAAAATACTGTTGCTTGAAAAAAGAAAAAAAAGTAAGAACATAAGTACACATTGGATAATGTAATCATGAGTACATTGTGTGTGTATGTGTATGTGTTTGTGTGTGTGTGTGTGTGTGTGTGTGTGTCCGTGTCTGTGTGTCATTAACACAAAAAAAAAACATACATGCAATTTTATACGTTATAAAGCACGTTCCGACAATTACTGGATTATTGGTAAGATTACATAATTGCTTGTTGACATTATATAACCTTCTAAATTACCTCTTCAGTGTTCAGCAAAAATCGCAATGAATGGTGTTAAATGCTCGATATGTATCCCTATTATGGCAATATCAACATCAGTGCCTTTGATTAGGGATGAGCGCAATCAGACTTGCCCTAGAACATTAAACAACAACAGCAGCCCTAATCACATCACCACTACCACCACCACGACCACCACCACAACAACAACCAGCATAACACAATAGCCGTACCTCCGATGATCACGGACACTACTATTACCACTCTATTTACTCCCACCATAACCACCATAATCAAAATTAGTATCCCCGCTACTAAGATAAAAGTACAACCACAGCATCTATATCAAGCTTCATAAACACTACACCAAATCTCTCCCCAACTCATCATCACTATTACCATCACGAACATCACAACCATACAACAAGCATCCACTAACACGACTACTAAAAATGATATCAACTTCATAAATAACAGCATTACCACGACGACGACGATGACAATCAACAACAGCAAGAACAACACCAGCACCATTCAACCACTATCAGCACCACCATCACAAATGCCATTATTATTTCCAACATCAAGAAGACTTCGTTTCGTCGTTTCCAATCCCTTATTCACTTAGTGATCTTGCAAAAGTCATAAAAGACGAACCAAATGAGTAAATAGGTAAAAAAAACCCAAAAAAAACAAAAACAAAAATGCAGAAAAGGGAAGGAAAACAACTGAAACCACTCCTCCCGCTTCCGTCACTTCACTCCCACAAAAAATGGCAAAAAATGTAAATGAAACAACACGACAAAAAAAAAAAAAATGGAAGAAAAAGAGTTCAGTTAGAAAAACCAACGGAATAAAGAAAAAGACAAACTTTAAAGAAAAATCTTTACTAAATGATCTTTGCATATGGATGTTACATCATCAGTGGTTTGTTCACTAGGGGAAGATGGGAGGAAAAAGATGGGAGGAAAAAGAGAAGAAAAAAACTGAAATTAATATTCTTTTCATTCACTTGAACACTCCGGGTGGCAAGGTATATAGTTTACCACTTTGGGATCGCTCTGGGAGAATGTCATGCCTTTACGGTACACAAGACAAATAGAAATAGCTAAAGGAACTTAGAAAAAGATACCCCCCCACCACCAAAAAGTGCCCTTAAAGATTCATCGACATTGTTTTTCATTCACTTTTATTTTCTCTCGCTCTCTCTCATATATGTTCATATATATATATATATATATATATATATATATATATATATATATATATACACACACATGGTTCAAATGTACAAAAGATAATCCGCATATGTATGTATGTGTATTTGTATACAATGCGTGCGCGCGCGTCTATGATTCCCTTGATGCTGTTGTGGCAAATACATTATTTCTAATATTGACACTGATACTGCCATTCACTGCCCTAATAATAAAATAATTTTTTCTTTATTGGTCACAAGGGCCTATGCATTTAATACAAAATGCGTAGGAATGGATGTACCTTTGCGTGTATAAATACGAATATATACTATTTGTTTTTACATGATTGAACGCAGCATCTTCCAAATGTAAGTAGTTTTCGTAACTCATATCCTCCGACGCTACTCTATCTCTTTCTCTTTCCTTCCCCCCCTCATTCTTCCTCTGTACTACTACGTATCTCGCTTTACCCCTCTCGTTCTTCCTCTGTTACTACTACGTATCTCTTTTTCCTCCTCGTTTTTCCTCTCTTTCTCTTTTCCTCTCGTTGCTCACCTATTCTTCTACTTCCTCCCTCTGTTTCTCTCTCTTCCCTTTACACCGGCATGGTCACATGCTTCCGGTCAATAATCCTTTCCTTCCTTGGCTTTCGCCAAGCAACGCACGCACCACTTTGTCTCTCTCGGGTCCGTGCCTCATCGCGTTCTTACACACATAATTTTTCTCGTCTGGCCGTAAAGCCTTTTCTGTTTGTTTTCTTGTCTTGTTTTTTGTCCGCCACGACATTCCTCCATGGCTAGATTTAATTTGCGTATACAAATTTAATCTGCGATCCATGGGACGAGCCGTTTTAGCGATGCGTCCTGCCCAAGCTCGTCGAAACGCCGGTGTTAAAACGTGGGTGGCTGATGAAGGAGATGTTCTCTATGTGGCTCGTGTGTTCTCGTCTACGTTTGTTTGCAATGTCCTGTACCCAGATATGCACCTATACATACAGGTGGATGTCGGTATGCACATACCTGTACGTATATATGCATATACTCATTTACTATTTGTTTATATATAGATATATATATATATATATATATATATATATATATATATATATATATATATATATATATATATATATATATATATATATATATATATATATATAAGTTCAGAAATAGCAGCTAAAAAAGCTGAGACTCCAACAGATAGCATTACTTGTAACTCACAAAGGCAAAAAACAAGAAGAAAAAACAATGAAAACTAACCATTTAAAGTTAAACATAGACGCGTTTCTGGATTATGAATGGTAAAATTCAATTTCCGTCATCGGTATGATATTCCAGTAGTACATTCGACTGTGCTAGCAAACCGAGCAAGTTCTCCACCGATAATGGTGCTTACATACGAAGGGCTTGGTAAAAATTATTAATTGTTGATTTATTAATAAATTAATAAATTGATAAATCTTTACCCTTTTAATTTGTTATATATATATATATATATATATTTACATATAAACATACCACAATAACAACGTCCTCAATGACCACCTTCATCAATGCTGTTACAAATTACAACCCTACTACAAACGTTACAACCACCAATGATTGCCAGCTAAATAGAGGTTGACTTCCTGCATGTCACATCAGAGCTCAATACAAGTGCTACTCCTGAAGAAAGCCTAAGGAAGAAACTTCGTATATTTATAGAATCTTCAACTACTCACCAACTATAATTGGAAACCTAATTATAAACAGCAGCAGAAGAATTTACAATTTATCGACAAACAGAAAGATGTTCGACGAGGCTGCAACCCATTATAATGTGACATTAACGAGAAGCTTTACTTAAAAGTAATTGTATGAGGAGGATCTGCCCACTTTCACTTACGAACTCAAAGAGAATGAGGAAGGTTACTTGGTTTAATCCCCTGAGCAGTCTATATTCTTCCACTTAGGTAACTAGAATCTTAGAACCCGTATGTATCATAAGTTTTTTTATACCCGTAACGTCAAGGTTAACCATACCAGTTTACATAATATCGCTCCCAGCGTTACACACTTCAACACACACACGGCCTTTACTCAATACCCCATACTGTAACTTTCGACATATTACCAACTGCCTACTCGAAGGATGTTGTCTCTCAAAATCTATTGTCTATGGAACTTTCCTCACACCAACCGATACTATCACAGGACACTATACATGTATAGCAGCCATTGACTTCAAGGGAAGCCTTACGCAGCAAATACACCTCTTCGGGTGTAAGGACAGAGAAATCTCCCTGTCGGGGTTAATCAGGCAATTCCAGATCCAAGAAAAGGACGCCCGTAATATTACACGCGGTGTTGAGTCAGCTTGTTATTAGATCTGAAACTAAATAGGTCGAGAGTTAGTGTCTTTCATTTCTTCACCAATACACACACACACACACACATACATGTGTGTGTGTGTGTGTGTGTGTGTGAGAGAGAGAGAGAGAGAGAGAGAGAGTATGCGTGTAATTAACTCATCTGAGGCAAAACATAATAGAATATATCAAGATAAATTTAAAATTTGCTACAAGAAGCAAATCCAGGCAAATACAAATAAAGATGACGCACTTAACAGGGAAGAGAAGCTGCTCCAAAAGTAAGATCAAAGCATCTCGTGAGCCTGACCGCCTCGCGCTCCGTTCATTTTCTTCTAAATGAAGGAGGAGGTGTCTTAAACTGCCTGTCAGCATTTTCGACCTTATTAACCCCTATAAATGTCTTACGTCCTGTAGAACGTGATCCTTCAGCTGTAGAAAACCGATTATGTGGCTTTTAGCGGCCATCTTTCATCTAGTAGTGCGCAATGTTTGTCTTCCATTTCCTTAAAAATCAGTACAATGTTTAATTAGCTCTCTTTTAGGGTTAACATTAGTTTTAGGGTTAACATTAGTTTTAGGGTTAACATTAGTTTTTTTCAGAGTATCGTAAATTTCTTGCAAGCCTTCGATGCAAGAGGTCTTCCTGTTGAGCTTCAAATGTGAAATAGAGTCCCCCAGAGAGTAGACCTGTCGCTATGATCCAACCGAGGATCCCTACAAATCCAGGTTTACCTTGACTATCAAGAATAATTGCCTTTATCAAACTATCATTACCAGGGCCATACTCTCATCCACCTTATCACAAGCTTACTGGAGGCACCATACTTGTCTCTATTCTGATTTCTAATGTAAGCAAAAATTTTTTTAATTAAAAAGAACCACGGGCGTTTTTATTTTGTTTCTTTTATTCTTCGATGTGGAGTCTATTAATCAACATCATAACTTGACACTGGGTTGGCACTTTAGTTCATGAACCACAAATGGGTGACATAAACTCGGAGAGATTTGAATTCAGAATGGGAAAACACAAATAGTAGCTACTCCTAAATGATAGCTAACTATTTATAGAAGAATTTACATCCAAAAAGTAGGTAGCAAATAATATTTCCAATATAATGGATTTTCCGTATCCTTGAAGAGATTTAGAAACATTTATTCATCAACACGAAGACTTCATTAGCAAGAACCGCTTTTCCTACTCACGTTTTTCTTTTCGCATTGTACTTAAGTGATGACAACATCACAGAAATTCACACTTGAAAAGATGAAAATATCATATGTGCCAGCACAAGGTAATGAAGATGAAAATGAAAGAGATGACTCGTTTTTTATATGGTTCTTTTCCGGCAACCAATCAAATGATAATGTACTATAGTCCAACCATAACTAAATGTGTATTATCTTGCTACTCTCCTCCTTTAGTTGTTTGAATAAGATCCATAGGACTCAGAGTAACGGTTAAAGAATCAACGGCTTCAAATAAAATACACGGTTCCTATGTAATTACCGCTTTTTTACTAGTTTCTAAACACAGATATTTTCTAAGCTATTGTACCCGATGTTCTAGCGATTGTGCCTCTCCACCACCATTCTATTGGTAGTAATTATTTCTAATATGGGCGTAAATTTGGAAATTTGTGGGAGGAGAATATTCAATTAAATCGATCCCAGTACTTAACTGGTACTTTATTTTATCAACTCCGGAAAGGTAAAACACAAAATGTTTCCCACTGGGATTTGAACTCAGTAAGTGGAGTAACCTAATACATATTGTCAAATGCTCTGAAGATTCCCCCAAATCCTCTGCAAGTCACGTGGCAAAAAAAGGATGAAAAATAATGTTTTAGTTCGTTTTACTTATTTCCCTTTATTTCTGCTATATTTAGGTATTTCAGGGAGCATGCTGGCGTTGTGAAATGTGTGGGCGTATGTGACATTTTGTAGGTTGTATGCGAATTATAGGATGTATATAAAGTGTATCTTTTAAAATCTTAACGCAAAATTAGCAATTTCTATGACAATGCATTTATTTTTACTTATTTTTTCTTTATTAGCTTCAATCATTGAACTCCAGCCATGCAAATTTACAGGATTCAAAGAGTTTTAGCCACTTATGTCAACCCCAGCACTTTATATGGTTTTCTTCCATCGATGTATTTTTACTGAACATCTAAACTGATCACAGTTGCGTCCCTTTAGAAATTTACTTCCGTTGAACAGACTTAAATGCCGCAATGTACTTCCTTCGGTTTACACATATATAACAAAAACGAGCGCGCACACACACACCTTAAAGATACTAATACTTTGCTCACTGATTGTTTAGCAGAATATGCAGAGCAGACAGGCAGTTTAAGTCTTACAACTTCTTAATCATCAAAATTTACGCTCCTACTCGAAAGGGAGAAATTCTGTCAAGATCTTAGAAAATACAATTGACGGAAGAAAAAGCATACTTATAATTGAAGATGACTAGAATGTAAAGATTGGATCAGCTGTATTTGGGAATAAACATTTAGAGAATAAGGATTGTGTGATGGTGGGGGGGGGACTATCGGGGGAGTAAGAGTATTGGAATTTGTAAAACAAGAGAATATGATTGTAACAAACAACAGCAGAAAATGTCCAGAACATGGCATGCATCTGGTAGAATATATGTAATAATCCGATCGATTTAAATATATCAAATTAATGTAAATGTAACTAAAACTTAAATTTTCCAGGCAGCTGGAAGTAGCGGTCGGGAACTTTAGAAGCTGACAAGAAAAATTAAACTCAAATCAATCAAGTAAAACAAGAAATGCCAGAATATAAAATTGGTTTTGAATTATTTAAGAGCCTGAGTACAACAACAGAATTTGAAGCCCAGATGAAGGAAAATTGGCAGTTTTTATTGTGGTTATTATTATCAAATGATCAAGGATTAACATGACATTTTCAACAAATAACTATTATAATTCTCGGTAGAAGAAAGAAAGCTCAAATTCTGCTACGCATAAAAATGTTTTTAATTAGTTGTGGTGAAAGAAGAGATCCGAAAAGTAAACAGTATAAAAAACGAAGCGAGAGAAATACAAAATATATTGGTGAGAGGAAATCCAAGCAACAAAAGTATATGGATTATCATTGTTCCCGTAAGATCAGCTATGCAATATCCTGAGCAGTACAGAAAAAAATCTCAACATTACAAGAAATAATTTAAGCCGCTCTTCTGTATTGAGGACGTTTATTTCTTTTTCTCTTATCTTTGATTTCAAACGTACGTATAAAATGTAAGGTAGACTTATGGTTGTATTTTTTGAAAAAAGAAAAAGCACAGGAACATTTTTAGCTACACTTTGAAGTGACAAAAATTCAACCTAACTCACATCAGTTTCCCTACTACTTCACCAGCGATCAGTTGCTAATTTTTCTAACCACATAGAAGATAAGAAAATCATATCAAAATGTTAAGATATCATGAAAGAATGGGTACTTAAATATGAAGTTGTAGAGAATAAATTAGGCAATCTACAAACTAAAGCAGATGAAGTAACTGATCGACGAAGAGAATTCTATGAGAAACTTTACTACAACAAAGCTGAGGCAAGAAGTTACGCGCTAATATAAAAGGATTTTCATTAAATATAGAGCAAAAAAGCAGAAATCACTTCTAAAGAAGTTACACAAGCAATAAGCTAATTAAAATGTAATAATTTACCTAGCAAGGAAAAAATATATATATATAAAGAATAGTTTCTCGTAAAATTTATCATATATTCGAGAATGGATCAGTAATTGAGAAGGCTCAATTGTTATACAATTGCCAAAGAAAAGAAGCATCAAGAAATGCGAAAACAGCCTTACAATTTTGTTGTGTCTGGGGAGAATCATACTGCTTTAATGCCTTAATATCTAACACACACTCCGGTTCAGTTTCCACTCATATATATATATATATATATATATATATATATATATATATATTTCAAGCAAGTTTTGCTACATGTTTTACTTGTTTGAATGAAACCACGTATAAAAATGACACTTAATACAAACAAAGGATAGTTTCCATGAAAAAGAAACGGTATAACAGATTGGTACTGATAATATTGTAACGGTAAACTCAGGCTACCAATAGCAAACGGTAGTAAATGATCATATGAACATGCAAAAGTCTGGATTTGGTTAGAAATTCGCCAGGTAACTGATTTAAAATAACAGATGGTGACAGTCAAAAGTGCGATCTTCAGTGTTTTTCTAAAAAACATGATGACTGGAGACTTTGAGACACTTTTGAAGGAAATCTTGAAGTAGAAGTTAGTAATTTCCGTTTAGTCACCAATGTTGATTTTATAGGACAAAATGATGAACGACTTATAGATCAGATGATATAACTGAAAGATATGGTATGAAAATAGATGCCGAAAGAAGCAAGTGAAAGACAATCAATCTAATTGAATTAGAAAGACGATCAAACATTTTGCTGAATTTAAAAAATATCTTGGAAGAAAAATCATGGAAGATTTTAAATCAAAGAAAGAAGTAGAAGGTTGGATTCTACAGTGCTTACAGCAAGATGATAACCTTATCTGGAAAAATTAAAAAAATTACAATGTCAATGAAAAATTCGCTTTTTAAACATCATTAGTAATTTCAACTTGCTTCCATGGTTGCGAATCATTAAATGCTGAAAGTAGGAAAAGATGATCACCTTTCAAATGAAGTGTTAAAGAGAGATACTTCACTTTGCATTTCGTTTACACAACATCTAACTAAAAGGAGTGTTAGGAGAGATATTATTGTTAGGAAGACTGCAAACACGTAACATTTTTCAACTGCTAAAATTTGGGTAAAAAAGTAACATTATGTAAAATGACACGATGACACATTACTTTAAGCAAAAAGTGATGTAAGAAGAGAATGAAGGGAAGTGTTGAATAATATAGAGGAACGGACAGAGTAGAAGATAATGGAAAACATGAGATTGATTGATGAATGAGAAAGGTGGTTGAGGAGGTGATATCTCTTGTTGAGTATCTACAGTTTTGCAAGGCTATGGTCTTTAATTGATTGGACTATATCAGGGGTTCCCAACCTTATTTTGCTTGTGGAACCCCCCCTCCGAGAGTTATCTTATCATCTGTGGGCCCATATATGCACATGTAAATTTTTGAAATAAAATATTTGTTTGTAGGTTAGTAAAAACTAACAATGAAGCAATTTCGTTATATTCATAACATAAACTCCAAATGCAAATCTTAAAAATTTCAATAAATACATATACCTCTCGTTAGTAAACAAAATTTATATATGGACCCACAAATTACAATTTTTTAAAACTTTTGTGTACCCCTGGGTGGTCCATCTGGACCCCGGTTGGGAACCCCTGGACTATATTGTCCAGTAAGTCATTTTTATTTAAGACTGTAGTGAATGAATTAAGATTGATTCCACTGCTATTTCTAGTCAATTGACTGATTAATTTCAGGATGTTTACCACTTTATAAGAAGTCGGTTACTCATTTCAGTTATGTGAGTGTTTGTGTATGTAATAAATATCTATAAACTACTATTTTCTATGTGGTCAAGAAAATTAGTAACTGATCTGTAATGAAGCAGTAGAAAAACTGATATTACTCAGGTTGAATTTTTATAGTCACAAATTTGGTTTAACTACAATATCTGCATTTTAAAGTGTAGCTAAAAATGTTTTCTTTCTTTCTTTCTTTCTTTCTTTTTTTCTTTCTTTATTAAATATACAATCTTAACCCTACCTTATATCTTGTGTTTACATTTGAATTCAGAAATAAGAGGAAAAAAAAAAATTAACGTACTCAATACAGATGAGAGGGTTAAATTATTTCTTGTAATGGCTGAGATTTTTTTCTGTACAGCTCAGAATGTTGTATGGATGTAGTTCTTACATGAACAACGATATATTGAGGAGTAATACAGTGTAATCTAAGCATTATAATCACACACACAAACGCACACACGCAGACGCACAAAAACTCGCACATACATACACACAAACGCACGCACGCAGACGCACAAAAACTCGCACATACATACACACAAACGCACGCACGCAGACGCACAAAAACTCGCACATACATACATACATACATACATGCACATACACATGCATATTCTAGCGTGTTCGTACGAACAAGGCTTACACGTACAAAATAAAGTACTCGATACTTCAGGGAAGAATCACCCGTCCTTTTCTCATACAAAATACGTACATACATACGCACATACGCATGCGCGCGCTTGCAAACACACACATACATACAGTGTGTATGTATTCATGAGTGTATGTTTACAAGAATGCATGCATGTGTATGAGTGCGAAAATGTATCATACGAGTCGTCACACATGCCCAAACCCGCACGTGTACTTATGAATTTTTTTAAAGCTTGTACCCCTACCCACGCATACACATATATTTTGATAGGTAACTTGTCATCACGTTGCTGCTAGTGTCACACACACGTCATGAAAACAATTCAGTTATCTTTCGTATGCCAGCGTGAGATATTTTCTCTGGGAATCAAGAATGTACACCTGAGTTCGTTCCTTCGATGAAGCCGAAGCTTTGTTATTCCATTCTTTTTCCTTTCTTTCTTTCTTCCTTTCTTTCTTTCTTTCTTTCTTTCTTTCTTTCTTTCTTTCTTTCTTTCTTTCTTTCTATCCCAGTTCTTTCGATTGTTAAGCTGACAACCGAATGATTTGATAACTTGGTATATTGAAAATGCAGATCAAATTTGTATTTTGTCACCGATTGTGCTGCATTTAAGTTAATTCTAAGGTAGTATAAGTGGATGCGCAATGGCCCTGTGGTTAGGGCAGCGGACTCGCGGTCATAGGATCGCGGTCATAGGATCGCGGTTTCAATTCCCAGACCGGGCATTGTGAGTGTTTATTGAGCGAAAACACCTAAAGTTCCATGAGGCTCCTGCAGGGGATGGTGGCGAACCCTGCTGTACTCTTTCGCCATAACTTTCTCTCACTCTTTCATCCTGTTTCTGTTCTACCCGTATTTTAAAGAGTCAGCCTTGTCACACTCTGTGTCACGCTGAATCACCCCGAGAACTACGTTAAGGGTACACGTGTCTGTGGAGTGCTCAGCCACTTGCACGTTAATTTCACGAGCAGGCTGTTCTGTCGATCGGATCAACTGGAACCTTCGTCGTCGTAACCGACGGAGTGCCAAGAAGAAGGTAGTATATTTCCAGCCTAAGGCGGCAGGCTGGCAAAATCGTTGGCGCGCCAGACAAAATGCTTAGCGGCATTTTACTGGCTTTATGTTCTGTGTTCAAATGAGGCTGAGGTTGGCTTTGCCTTTCATCATTTCAGGGTCGATAAAATAAGTATCAGTTGGGCACTTGAGTCGATGTAATCGATTAACTCCTCCCCAGAAAATTCGAGGTCTTGGTCAAATAGAAAAACAAAAAGTATGATCCTACACACTTTCACTCTTCCTCAAATCTACTGTCGCCATTCACAACAGCATGTATCAAATGCAACCATGCCTCACACTCAACAAAGTGTGTGTGTGTGGGGGGGGGGAAACACCCAAGGAATTACATGCAACTGTCTCACAACATTCACAACACGAAATAGAAACAATAGCATTAAGGCGGCGAGCTGGCACAGTCGTTAGCACGTCGGGCGAAATGATTAGCGGTATTTCGTCTGTCTTTATGCTCTGAGTTCAAATTCCGCCGAGGTCGACTTTGCCTTTCATCCTTTCGGGGTCGATAAACTAAGTACCAGTTGCGCACTGGGGTCGATATAATCGACTTAATCCGTTTGTCTGTCCTTGTTTGTACCCTCTATGTGTGACCTCTTGTGGGTAGTAAAGAAATAAGAAACTATAGCATTAGATACAAACAGGAGACTAGACTAATTGCGGATTATACCAGCCATGCCGGGACCCAAGTCTCTCCACAACAAACCACAGTAACCGACTACAATGAACTAAGAGGCAGTGCACTATGTAGCGTTGTATACTGTGCATTGACCCGCCTTACATAGTCTTAAAAATGTTAGAAATGAAAGCTTACATTGTTATGTGGGGGCATAGCGTGTTCTCACAGCAAACTTCGACCATTGCAGTTGACGTCAGCGTTTCAAAAATCACCTCCAAACATACACACTCAAACACCAATAATAGGAGAGTATTGTAGTTTGCTTGAAGCATTGTGTATTGTTTGTAAAGAATAAAAAGTTTAGAATGGTACAGCAATGCACTATAAAACAAAAAATGGACTATACACCTGTTGTAATTTGGTTATCTATAGTCCGATGATATTTCGGAATTACAATTCCTTCTTCAGATCTTTTAAACTTTTATTCTTTACAACCAATAATAGTGCAAAAGCAACATCCTAAAAACACTATCTCTCCCACTTAAACCATGCAAACATATAACACGTTTACACACAAGAAGAGCATCGTTAGCACCGAACCCTTTGTTAGGATAGCCCCACCCACAAGAAAATGTGCAAAATTCGGAGAAACTACCGGATTTTAAACGATTTCACCTCGGACCGCCTTTGCTCTGGTCACCATTAGGATGTACATGCATACAGAAACAGATTGTCACACTTGACTTTATACCAATGCTCATGTCCAAGTGTACCGTAAGATTTCACAGCTAGACAGCCGCATAGAATGTCTAGCTGTGTTTAGCTGCCGACTATCAAAGCTGACTCAGGGTTACAAATAATACTAGTCCTATACAACAATAAAATAAGTGGATGGTCATAGTTGGAACGCCTTTGATTCAAGGCTTATTTGATTTGAGATTTTCTTGAGGCAAGTCAGCATGTATACAAATGCATAACACTAGTGTGTCTAAATCGTTAGACTTTTGTGAATGAATTTCTGTGCTTATAGGATGTTTGTATATCGAAACGCGCGTGCATGTGCGATGAGTGTGTGCATGTGGTGGTGGTGGTGGTGGTGATGTGTGTGTGTGTGTGTGTGTGTGTGTGTGCGTGCATGTACAGAATCATATTTCTATGTATATAGTTTCGCTATGAAATTTTTTCCCCATTACGGCCTTTTCGCAGTTTGGGATGGAACCGATCAACAGACCATTAAGATCAGCTTGTCTCTTTTCTTTCTTTTTGTTGCAAAATGACAAGCGTAAATAGAAAACTATTTATTTAAAAGTAATTATATACCTAGGCTAAGCGGTGATCATGTAGAATCTTTAGCGCGTCGGACAAAATGCTTAGTGGTATTTCTTCCGATCCTTTACGTTCCGAGTTCAAATACCGCCGGTTCATAAAATAAAGCACCCTTCAAGTACTACGGTCGATGGAATCGACTTGTTCTTCTGTCCTAAACTTGCAAGCCTTGAACCTTGTCGATTAGGGTCTACTTACTAGTTCATTAAGTGCTGATAGATTTATGAGTAATATATAGATTCATGCTGTGGGTTTTTTGTTAATCTTTTCGGCTTCACAGTTGTTTTCAGCTTTTAAAGAGCTGTTGTGTTTCTTGTTAATAATGGAGAACTATAGGTGGTACACTTGTGTTTTTTCATTGTTTTCTCTATGGTCATTACAGTTTTAATTGTGCTAAATTTTTATATTCCCGGTGACCCACATCCACCCAGCCTCGAACTTACATCGTTATTGCACTGGTGGTCAGCCTTAAGTTTCTTTGCGAATACCCCCAAGACATATTTTGGTATTTAATTCAAAATACCTTGTTCTTGATTAAAATAATTGGAGATTCCGAAGGATCTTATTATATTCTGCACGGTCTTGCCACTATAGTTAGATTGAGTGTTATATTATGTTTTACTTGCAAGTTATCTTTAATTTTTATTGATATCACTATATCTTTTAATCGTTTACATATTGGTTTTAAATTTTGATACAAAGCCAACACTTTTAGGGGATGGAGTAAATGAATTATGCCGACCCCAGTATTTTACTTTTATCGGCCCCGAAAGGATGAACGGCAAAATCGACTTCGCGGAATTTGAACTCAGAACGTACAAAGAACTGCCGTTAACCACCTACTAATGATTCTACCAGCTCAGCGCATTTCTTTTATTTTTACATATTAATCAGTAGAAATAGTTCTACCTGTTCCCTCTAATTTTTTCTTTGTTCCATGACGGAAAATTTCCTTCAACTTTTTCTTTTAGATATGAATATAGCGTATGTGACTCTAATGAGATCAAGTCCAGCTTACCTAGATATTTTACTGCTATACAAATAAATGATTTCATTCAGTCCGATGATCTTCTGATAGTTTGTTTCACAGGACAGAATTTCTGGCGGAGACACGTTTGATCTATTTATTCTTTCGTAGAGCTACTTGCTCACGGGAAACTTAAGCAAAGGCTTCTGTTGGACTCTGTTCACTGGATTTGCTAAGCTCTCTTCTATGTTTTTTTTTGTTTCTATTAGATTATTCTCAATATGCATCTTTGCTTTAAAGAGGCGAGTTCGTAGGATCGTTACAACATCGGGAGAAGTGCTTAGCGACGTTTCAACCGAATTTACGTCCTGAGTTCGAATACCACCGTGATCAGCTTTGCCTTTTGTCTCTTCGGGGTCGATAAGATAAGTACCAGTTGAGCACTAGGGTCAAAGTAATCCACTTACCTCTCCGCTACAAATTGCTGGCCTTGTGCCAACATTTGAAACCATTATGAATTTTTGCTTTATTTATAGAGGTATGTTTGTTTATTGTTTCTTGTTATTTTCAGATATTTTTAGATATTCTGGGGTTAATTATTTTTACCTCTCCATTTTAATTTGTTGTAATGACTGGTTTTGTGTGGCGAGTTCTGTAATATAATCACTGGCTTTTAAGGACCCATTTCTTGTTTTCTTTTGCTGTATTGTTTCTTTCATTAGTAGGGGCTCATGTGTTTTGTGAGTACTGCGCTCTGTTGTAAAGTTTTCTTGGATCTGTGGGAGCTTGTGCAAGGTCGGTCGCTTTGTTTCATTATTTAGCGTTTATTTCTGCTTTGAGATCTTTAACTGTATATTATGAATCTTCATACCATCGCTGGTAAAGTTCCCTTTCTTTCCTCCTTTTTCTTTTCTCTTTGTAGTACTCATGTTTGTTGAATACAGTATGGACATAAAATATAGATGAAAATTTTCATCGTATTGTTCATAGTTCAAACATTCTTTTTAATTTATGTTTATTTTTGTGGACTCTGCAGTACAAAGTGACCCTTTTGGTTGAGATTCAATCCTTTCTAAGAATTCTGCTATCCTTTACGGAAGCAATGATTTTAATTTCTAATCTTGCTTCATTCTGACCAATTGCACTATGCAGTTCTGAGTTCAAATCGCGAGGAGGTAAACTTTGCTTTTTATCATCTCGAGGTCGATAATATAGAGTAACTGTGAAACACGGGGATTGATGGTATCAGCTAAACACCCATTCCCTCAGAATAACTGGTCTTATGCTAAAAATCGTAAGCATTATCGTTGTTTGATTTATAATGCGCCGAGCTTGCAGAATCGTTGATACGCTGGACAAAATCCTTAGAAGTATTTTTTCCCGGTTTGACATTCCGAATTCAGATTCCATCAAAATGGACTTTGCCTGTCATCTTTTAAGTTCCAGGCCAGCACTGTCCCCACAAAATTTCAGGCTTTGTGCTTATAGTAGAAAGAATTATTTTCGTCTGATTCATTGATGCGTTTTTAAGTAGTATCGGCTACTTTACTGTAAGTTGGTTTTGTTCAGGATGGTATAATAAATGATGTCCAAGCACGCACTGCGGTTGCGACATGCACAGAAATCCAGAAATACATGTCAAGTGATACATATTTCCCTCGTTCAATTCTTTGTCCAAGCTGCAGTTTCCGATTAGACTGCGGTTGGACGTTTGCATCTGGAATATAATTATGCCATCGCAGTAATTTCTGTATTTTAGCAATTCCAAGATGTCTAACTTCTACAAACCAATAAACAAAGCCATTTCAAGTATGGTAATCCCACCTTTTAATACTTGAGGGATTATGCAGTTCAATATGTACTTCCTTTTCAAAGAGAGTAAGATGGGATTTAGTAGTTAAACCTGCCATATCCTCACAAAATAGTCAACCTGTTTTATGCTCAAATTGGCAAGATATAGCGTCTTGCATCAATCCTACAATATCATTCTAAAAATTAACAGTTACCTCATCAAAATCTCAAAGCTATAAAATAATGAGCAATTCAAAATAGTGTGAATAAATTAGCATTACTTTTGACAGAACGATGTGAATGCTAAAGGGTTGGGAAATCAGTCTGCTACATTTGGTCGGTCGAGCTACCACGCAGTCTCTGTAGTTGGTTAATGGGATAATGTTTAACCCAAGTCACACCTGATCGAGTAAACCTGTGACGAAAGATGTCCTAGCAGTGACCACCCCATCCTTTTCCAGATATATTATGCAATGTTACCTTTTTTTTTTTCTTGAAACGGTAAAATGTACTTTGAGGGTGGTTTTTTTACTATTATTAGCCGGCTGGTAGACCGCGTAGAGATATCTTTGGTTTTTATTCATGAGATATAGCTGCTGGCGCATATAAAATATGCAGAATATTCGTAAAGCGTGACAGTGCTCTAGCTTTTAGTATAGGGGTTCTCAACCATTTTTAAATCTATGGACCCCTTTGATTACTATTTTATTCTGGTGGACCCCCATAGCCATTCAATGTTTAAAAACTAGTTTAATAGAAACTTCTTTTAAAATTCCTATTTTGTCGTTCTCACAATAACTTGTGTGAGTTGAATTATGTAAAATGTTAGAGAAAGAAATCTAGCTGTTTCTTGCAATACATACCAATACATACATCTAAAACAAAATTTTTCAGGGGCCCTGAAAATAATTTTGTGGGTCCCAATTTGTTGCATGGACCACTCAAAATTTTACTGTATATGGACCCCAGTTGAGAAGCAACGTTCTAGTGGTAACCTGGCCGTGAAAAAAAGAGATAGTTCTGTTGACAGGAACCGTGGCATAAAATCCCTGTTAAGAGTTTCTTCAACCGAATTTTAAAGCTATCTTTAACCACCTTTAGCGGCATAATTGAACTGAGTTCGCTTCACACGTGAATCGAAATCAGCTCATTTTATTTTCTCACCGGGAACAATCATCGTCAACTCAATTTTTTTTTATCACTGTGTCTAATATACGTATATTTTGACAAGACAATGAGATAAAAGGAAAGAACAGAAGGGGGAAAACAGCAACATTTTCCGCTCTAGTCAGCTACATACATACAAATATCTATCTATCTATCTATCTATCAATCTATATATATATATATATATATATATATATATATATATATATATATATATATACACACACACACACACACACACACACACACACACACACACACACACACACACACACACACACACACACATATATATATATATATATAAACAGATAGATAGATAGATGCACAAATGAACTGTCAACCATTCCGTTACATGGATATATTCATTTTAATTTATTTTTTATTATTTTCCTTTTGCCACTTTAGAATGGTAAACTATCTGATATTCCAGAGCTATCATGGATTGTAAAATAAAATGTTTTGACTATTTGCAGTTGATCGATTGACAGCCAGGTGAAAGGTTATAAAAAGGAAAGAAAAAAATGCAACAACTCTCCTGTGAGAACACGTAAAGGATTCTGTGTACGTACGTATGAATTGAAATTTATTATATATAGCACACTGACTCAGACACACATATATACACACATACAAATACTCATATGCACACTTATATCCGTTTGTGCCTGTGTGTGCCTGAGTCTGTATGATTTATAAACCCGACTACACACACACACAGATGCATATATATATATATATATATATATATATATATATATATATATATATATATATATATATATATATATATATATATTCAAGGTTGAATATGGTACTTATGCGTAGGCACCCGAATATCGTATCCCAAAAGGATAGGTGATCAAAATCAAAAAATAAGCAACACGGATTTCAAAGGTGATTGCAGTACGCACGTTTCATGCTACTTCAATTTATTTAAGTAATGCGAGCATTACCTTAAATGCAATATGAAGAGCAATCTTCAGCTGCACGAAAATGCTATATATTATAGTAGGGTAGACCGGTTTATGGGGTTACCCATGGTTTCTCGCTCATGGCGTATCTTCAGACACCAAACACTGCGAGAAACCCAGGGTAACCCCGTAAACCGGCCTACACCAACTATAATATTAACTGCTCTACATTTTAGAGTGTGCTTTCTCCTCCGGATTTATGTATTTCTACAAAAGGTGGAACTATAAATGTTTATATACAATTTAACATCACGCTTACTTGTGGAAATAAAGGAATATTGTTTTAAAAAAATTGTTAAATTGTATATAAACATTTATAGTTCCACCTTTTTAAAAATGTGAATTAGTAAATGCTCTGTAGTGTGATCGATTGATAAGTGGTTTGCACCCCGTTAGCAATCGGATCGAATCTATATCTACGAGGGATGCTGAAAAGCCCCTGGCTTTAAGGGTATCGCGAAAGGCCTGACTAGAGGCTCAACCTTCCGAGTTCTTTTACATGGTTTAGAAAAACTGTAGGATTGTTACAATAAGTGTGTGAATATAAGAGGGTGATATGATGAATAAAATCATAATTAACTGATCCTCCTGTATCTTCTTTTACCCAGAGCCAGGAATTTTTAAGCACTCCGTCGTATATATGTGTAGATATAGATATTATGTTCTATATATCGCATATAGATTGAATTTTATATGTGAATGCAGTGTTCATGTAAATGAAAGGCGCATACTTGCAAATACACATGCACACGCACATATTCACAAACATGCACATTCACACATTATATATGTATCTAGTGACATTGCAATCGATATAAAGATAAAAAGATAGATCGATAAGTATGTCAGTATACATAATACATACACACATACAAATGTAACCGCACGTGGACTTAGCCTTTCATCCTGTCGAGGTCGGTAAATTAAGTACCAGTGAAACACAGGTGTGGTATATATATCTATGTATATATATATTTATATATATATATATATATATATATATATATATATATATATATATATATATATATATAGTATTAGTAATGATAAGGAGATTTTTACATCCATAATTTTATTAAAAATTATTTACACCATCTTTATCTGGACTTACGCACGTTTCAACTGCACCGACCATGACACCAGGCTGCATATATATAACAGTGTACAGTTGATGCAGTTGAAACGCGCGTAAGGTCCAGCAAAAGGATGTTGTAAGTAACTGCTTAATAGAATTATGGATGTGAAAAACCTCCGTTCTTCCTAACATTATCAATACTATTACTTACTCTACGGAAACTATGCAGTCCTGGATAGGACACACGGACTTACCAAGCGAGAATAGTTATCAGAGTCTAGCAACTATTTGTTAACTTGGGTATCACTAAAGGACTATTAAAACACAGTAACTGTCAGGATAATATATCCCTTTAAACTCACACACACACACGCATACACACACACACACACACACACACACACACAAACAAACAAACAAACACACACATACACACACATATATGTGTGCGTGTATATATGTTTTTATCTGTGTGTACGTGTGTATATATGTGTGCACATGTATGCAACTGTGTATTTGCGTGGAGAGAGCGAGAGAGAGAGAGAGAGAGAGAGAGAAAGAGAAAGGGAGAGAG
>NC_142929.1:175390041-175405041 GCF_046866305.1 Octopus bimaculoides
TATCTGCAAGCTTTTGGCAAAATTTGATGCTTCTCCTTCTGTTGTTGGACTACCGTGATGTTTGTTTTAAATAAGAGAGATTATGACTGCGATAAAATAATGAAAATAATATTTACTAAGCAAGTGAGCACTATGAAACAAAGAAATAATTAGACGTAAAATGTAATAATTATTAGAATTGGGAATCAAATGTGAAAATATAATCAAGGGGCTAGCAGAAAACCGCCCGGGGGTGGTCTTTCTGCTAGTATATATTATTGGTGAAGATTGCAAGCGTTAGTTATAGTAAAGACACGCTTTAGCAGTTGCAATAGCTAACGTTAATATTTTATTTCATTGATTATCGGAGAAATTCACTGATAGCTTGCAACATCAATATTTTCTATCCTCTCATAAGAACAAATAATTTTATCTCTCAGCTAGAGCAACAATTAACAATAGCTTCAGGCAGTCGCCTACTTCACTCTGATATTTCACTGAAAATACAATCTGCGATTGCAAACTTAGACGAAGTTGTGCACATACATACATACATACATACATACATACATACGTACGTACATACGTACATACATACATACATACGTAATACACACACACATACATACATACATGCATACATACAAACGTATTTATACATAAAAACATGTCTTTATCCGTCTGTCTGTCTGTGTGTTTCCATCTATTTATATACAAACATATATGTACGTATTTATATATACATATGTGTGTGTGTGTGAGTGTGTGTGTGTGCGTGTGTGTGTGTGTGTGTGTATATGTGCGTGTGTGTGTTTTTATGTGTGCATATGTGCATACATAGACGCAAGAATGATTGTAAGGTAGAAAATTTGCTTTCCAATTACTTGGTTCCAGGTTCTGTGCCATTCTGAAGCACCTTGAACAAGTGTCTTCTACTGTAACCTCACACCGACAAAAGACTTGTGAGTTGATTTGGTAAACAGAAACTGAAAGAAGCCCGTTGTATTTATATATATATTCTTTTATTCTTTTTTCTTTTTACTTGTTTCAGTCCTTTGACTGCGGCCATAATGGAGCGCCGCCTTTAGTCGAATAAATCGACACCAGGACTTGTAAGCCTAGTACTTATTCTATCGCTCTCTCTTGCCTAACTGCTAAGTTACGATGACGTAAACACACCAACATTGGTTGTCAACCGATGGTTGGGACACACACAGACACACAAATACATACATACATACATACATACATGCACACACACGTACATACATACATACATGAATACATACATACATACATACATACATACATACATACATATATATATATATATATATATATATATATATATATATATATATATATATATATATATATATATATATATATATGTATATATATATACGACGGGCTTTTTTTCAGTTTCCGTCTACCAAATCCACTCACAAAACTTTGATCGGCCCGAGGTTATAGTAAAAGACACTTGCCTATGGTGCCATGCAGTGGGAGTGAACCCGGAACCATGTGATTGGTAAGCAAGCTTCTTACCACACAGTCATTCCTCTATGTGTGTGTGTGTGTGTGTGTGTGTGTGTGTGTGTGTGTGTGTGTGTGTGTGTGTGTGTGTGTGTGTGTGTGTGTGTGTGTGAGTGCGTGTTTTTATCTCCTACCACTGCTTGACAACCAATGCTGGTGTTTTTGTGCCCCTTTAAGTTAGCAGTTCGGAAAATGAACCCGATAGGTGAAACCGTTAGGATAAGTAACAAACTTTAAAAAGTAAGCTGACCAAAATTCTTCAAGGGTTTGCTCCAGCATGGTGCAGTCGAACGACTAAAACATGTAGAAGAAAAAAAGACAATAATATATATTATTTATTTAAAGGACACAATACATGTCTTTACGTGCTACTTGTAGTTCCATACGTTGGGAAATATCTCAAGCATATTCATGAGGCACAAGCCACATATCATAACGACAAAAAAAAATTGAATAAGAGAAGTAACGCGAAAAAACTGAGAAGACAGCATATAGAAAGCGTGAAAGGTTAAAAAATATACATATTCATCATCATTGCACAATAAAACTGAGGCGTAAAAATATCTGATTATGGGACGCGTAGTATACTAAACGATGAGACAATGAACCTAGTCATATATAGTTGAAATTAGAAGACTGTATAAAATGCGTTTTACGTTTTATATAATAGATAACTTCATGGATTGTAAACTGTATTTTCTGTTTATTGATCGGAGAAAAATGTCCGATAACACATCTAAAATGTAGACATTAACTCCATGAAGGTATCATCAGCAAACACGAATTACATTCCACTAATTTAAAAATTATATCATGTGGAAATTCAATGCAATGGAAGTGAGCTGGTCTTACATTAAAAGATGTACGTCTATCGTCGTTAAACGTGCTTAGAGTTTCATCTTGTTTGCAATAGTGGAGTTATATCACTCGATTTTCAAAATGCATGAACCAGGCTTCTGCAAATTATGAGCCACTATAACAGAAATCGGTTTTAGCATAATGATGAGCACCAGGAAAATGTTATTATAATAGAAATGTTATTTTAAAATAATCCCACCATTATTTTGAAAATGACTTATTTTTCGCCAATCATTATGATTGTTATTTTAAAATATCCTCTGTTCATTACGCCGTGTGTAAAACTGCGACTGTTATTTTAAAATATTCTTTGTTATAAGGCGGCGAGATGGCAGACACGTTAGCACGCCGGGCGAAATGCCAAGTGGTATTTCATCTGTCGTTACATTTTGAGTTCAAATTCCGCCGAAGTCGACTTTGCATTTTATTTTATTCTTTCGGGGTCGATAAATTAAGTACCAGTTGCGTACTGCGTCGATCTAATCGACTGGTCCCCTCCCCCAAAGTTTCCGGTCTTGTGCCTAGAGTAGAAAAGAGAATTCCTTGTTATAATATGAATTACGGGGCCTGACATATGTGTAGCTATGATGGGGCAGAACCGGTTCAGCTGTTGTACCTTTATATTCTACACACACTCTGAAATGAAGTTGAAAGTGGCATGCTTATATGAAGTAAAGAAAAAAGTCAGGCATTATAGCTTTATTGAAAAATTTCTATATTTAGTGAGCTAAACTTTAAAATATCAATGAACACTAATAGCAAATTACAATAAATTTACATATCGGCAAACACCACCCATTTTTATAAGCAGAATGAGGAAATTTATTATATAAACAAAGACCTCGAGCATCTATCCACGATTATTAAGCATGTCATAGACATTATCAGCAAGGTGCATTTCCTGTTCATCTTCAGATAGAAACATATTCAATAAGGTTGCTTCATACTCCAAGAATATGCTAAGGGAATGAATGCGTGAAAAGCAGATCTGATGAAACTGACTCTGAAAAGAAAACTCAAAAGCAGAAAAAGTTAGGTATGGTTGAGGAAGAGCTCCACTTTAAGCAGGAATTAGAGAGCCTTTTCAAGTCTTTTCTAACAACTGTTTAATATTATACCACATCGTCCATCCCATCTTCTCTCTCGGAAAAAAAAACACGTATGCATGTGCGGGTTATATATATATATGGGTGCGTGTGTGTAAATGTGTGTGCGCGTGCGTGTGTGTACACGTGCGTGTGTGTGTGTGTGTGTGTGTAAATACGTTTATATAAGGTGGTAATTTGGCAGAGTGATTAGATTGTCGAATATATTAGTTTGTACTAACCATTCCGGCTCTCTACTTTCTAATCTCAAATCCTACCGAGATCAACGCCTTCCGGTTGATGAATGACTATTAGTCTTGTACTGAGACCGATTCTTTTCTTTTTCTCACATTCTTTTTTGTTATCCGATTGTTGTTTTTTTTGTTTTTTGTTTTTTGTAAGAAACAGGGTGCGGTCAGATCTGGACAGGGATGGGCTCTGTCAATTAACAAAAATACAAGAGCTCGAGATAATCCTGTCGAGCTGTCCTTCTCTATATATCGGTCAAACGGGACGCCGCTTGGCTGACCGGTTTGCGGAACACCTCCGAGACATCCGACTCGGCAACGACACCCCGGTCTCGCGCCATTTTCGCTCTACCGGTCACTCTTTACAACACCTGTTTTTGTTCGGATTGTCCTTGCACAGGGGCCATCCGGACTCCCGTCTTCGCCGTGAGTAGGGATTAATCTTCTCTCTTCACTCCTTTGCGCCACATGGATTCAACTCTCTTCCCCTCTTCATCTAACCCTCCTCCTATCTCCTCACTTCCTCTCACACCTACTTCCTCCCACCCACCTACCTCTCTTTCTTGCTCTGGCACCTACTTCCTCTCTTCACTCCTACCCATATTCTCCCTTCCACTCTCTCTCTTCATCGTCACCCCTCCCTTGTTACCGTACCCCTACACATTCCAACCTCATCATTCCTATACTTCCTATCCCACCCCACCACATCCCTTAGACCCCCACCTTTGCTTCTCCACTCTCATCTCTCCCACACCCAACACTACCACACCACACACCACCACACCACACACCACCACACCACACATCACCGCACCACACACCACCACACCACACACCACCACACACCACCACACCATACACCATCATACCACACCACACCACATCACACCACCCCGCACACACTAGCACTGACCACTTCCCAGCACCTACACCATCATCTACACACCTACGCATGCATACACGCACATGTCAATGTCACCAGCCCCTTCCCCACGCACATACACGCTCTCACATACAAACGCACGCGCACCTTCGTTTTGGTATCACCACTATATTATTTCCCCTTCTTCCTAGTTCTCCTGTGTGACCCCTCTGTCCGGCATTCGCCATGATAGATCGCTAGCCACTAAACCTTTTTCTATTTTCTCTGATTATTTCGTGTTCTTTTCTGTGTTCCTTTCGAGCGTAGGCTCGAAACGTAAAAGACTTTCTCACTTCCCGAGCGTTAAACTAATACATCTGTTTGTTGTTTACACACCCGTCTTCGTCTTTTGTTTTTTTTTGCAATTTCTCACTATATATATATTTTTTTGTTCATGTATATGTATATATAAAGATATATATGTGCTTGTGTGTTAGCATGTTTTAATGTATATTACTAAATATATGCTTATATACATCTTCCTTTTCTTATACTAACATATGTTACACATTTGCGTTTAGTTCTGCTCAAGGCAGTTACAGAAAGTGTTGAGTCAATGACAACACAATTTACATTTCGTATTGTATCATTTACCAGTAATTGCTTTGTCTTGCATATAACTGCAAACTTTTTTGCGACCGTTGATATGTTTGCATAAGTACATATCTTCGCACATGCATAGATGCATATACGCACACACACACACAACTTCCATACATACATAAGTACATCACATACACAGAAAGCGACATCCATTCATCTTTCCTCACATCCAACAATTCATACATGCATACATACACATATGATGGACAAGCATTAATAATTCTGTAATACATCACAATTAAATGCACCAATCCAGTATTCGACTTCCAGAAGATTTGATTCACAATTACTCTATTCTGTTTGCGCCTAAAGAAATGAAAAATAAAATAAAATAAAAGATAAAAATAAAAATTGTAATGTGCTTGGTATGTACTGTTTCCTTCATACCTTCACGTGTTACATGATATGGCCTAGTGACAGTGGAGTCAGCTCCATCGACACCAGTCATTTTACACATAGTGTTTATATAAGTTACGTCTGATCGCTATTGTTTCATTAATAGTAAATGGTCAATGCTCACATTCTGAAGCGGCTGTTTCACAAAACCTTGCTGCATATATGTAAATGGAAGCCTTTAGAATTAAATCCGATATGATACCAGCATAGCGATGTCGACGAGACAACAGCGGAGCCTTTCCTCACTCGATTAGTTAGAAATAATAACTATTTCCCCGAAAGATCACACATAAAGGGAAGGATATATCTGGATAAAGTAGTGCTAGATGCATATCATCTGAAAAGAAAAAAAATGAATGAATGAATGAATGAATGAATGAATGAAATATGGTGACGTTGAAAAGATTTTGATCTTAAGTCTGCTTGATCAGGGCAGCCGTCGAAAAATAATAACAGCAGCAGTGAATATATGTTGGCTATGAAATATAGCCCAGTTATTTGCCTCCCACAAGAATGGAGTCTATTAGAACAAAAATAGAATACAGGAATGGTAAACGTTCAATGGGAATATAAGATGGAAGAAATATCGCTAAGAGACTTTTTTGAAGGGGATTATTAAAGGAATGTAAAGAATCAAAGATTGAAAAAAAGAAAGAAAAAAAACAAGTAAAAAAAAAAGAAAAGAAAGAAGAACCGGAACAGAAAGTCGACATCATAACAATGAAGATAGCTATTTAGTCAAAACATTGAAAGCTTCGAATGAGTGCTAAACAATTTCGGGATACATGAAAAGGAGTTTCTTACCACATAACTGAAAAGTGTTACTATAAAAGCAATCAAACATCAATGAAATAATGGTGTTCTGTTGTAAGATATGCCAGATCTGAGAGAATATCAAGCGAAACTCTGAGGTGGGTCCATTGATTTAACATCGTAAAATAAGACGAAAGGAGAGAGAACTGAATATGGATGGATATTAGAATAAACAATTTATAACTAAAGGAGGGAACCGCGCGCCATGCATATTGTAATATTGCTTACTTTGTAATTATAATACGCTTACAGCTCACAAATGCTCCGGAAAGACGAATCAACAAAGGAGCGCCATTTGCAATACCTCGATCTACTAACATTTGCAGCGAAATTCATCCAAATTAGATACTGTTACCTTTTTAATATGTAGTTACCTTTTTAATATGTACCTTTTTAATATGAATAATGTAGTCCTAGATACATCACACAGCTAGATCTCTTTGATTTCATGTTGGTACAGTCAGGGCTGCCCAGGTTTCTAAATAACACAATTCACAATTTCAAGATGCTAAACAATGTGCTATGCTGTTTCGAGAAGTGTCCAGCCGAGATCACACTTACAGTACAATTATTTGTGCATCCTACCTCAGACCTTTAAAAATCCTTCAATTAACCTTTAATAACACTCACCTTTATCTTACCGCTGTTATAATCAGATTTCTCGTAATTGCCCGCAGCGAAACAGCTACTGTAATATCGATGTGTAATAAATATACAGCTTTGAGATAAATATACTGTCTCTTATACTTATGTACTCAATCTCCGTGATATTAGACTCACAGGGACCTTTTCGGTAGTTCGGGATGAGGATTAACAATGCACCCGAATTGTTCATCTTACCCTCTGAAACTGTCAATCACAACAACTGAATTCTACATACTAAAATGTAAACAAAAATAATTATGCAAGTTATAATTATTGTTGAGAATTAATAGCTTTCAAGGACATGAAATGACTGTCTAGTTAGTATCTTTCCACGTGTGTATAGTAAAGTTGTAGACAATTGTTGTTGCTGTTTAACCCCATGCTGTCCACTATTGTACTATGGTTTTTGCATTAATCACCAGAAGAAAAAAAACTGCCTGACGATCTTTAAAATTTTAACTTGTTTGTCGTCTTCCAAACAGAATACCTTCAAGTCCAGAGAGTTCCCAGAACCAATAATGATTTCTAACATTGCACATGGCCAGGCAGTCTTTTTGTGGTGAGGGTAACGTTAGAATTATAATCAATTGTATAAACCCTGTATTCAACTGGTACTTAATTTATTAATCACAGATGAATGAAATATGAAGTCGACCAAGGTGTCATTTGAACTTCGAGCAACTCGATTTACCCGAGGCTTTAGTATTTCCGACAATCCTAATAAAGATTTCTAACACAAGGCTAAATATTTTGTAAGCGAGCTACTATCGATTAAATTGATCCGTGTATTTGACCGGTGCATTATTTCATTGATCGCGAAAGGATGGAAGACGAGTAGGCTCGGTGTGATTTGAACCAAGTAAGTAAATATCTCAAAGTATTTTCTTTGTCTCTACGATTTCTGCCATTTCCCACTGTTTTTAAATAGCTTAATCGAGGAAGTGGAGAATAACAGTCTTGACCCCTTTTTAAGACCTGGGCTGGTGGGTCATGGACAAACTTCTAAGGGCATTGTGGTGATATTTTTAAGCAGATTAAATTTGTTGCTCACCCCAAGAATGTTCTTTTCGACGAACTTCCACTCTGTTTCCGACTACTAACCCTCACCCTAACCCTAACCCTAACTCTAACCCTCACCCTCAAGTCCTTGATTGAACTGAAGCAACAAGAGGATAGTTGTGTGGTTTAACGAGTCTGCCTCACAAATACGCAACATCGGATTTTGATCCTACTCCATGTACTCTGTGATACTAATGCATCACGGAGTAGTATACATTAATATCCTTACACCCAATTATTATAACCCCCTTTCTACTACAGGCACTGGGGGGGGGGCAATGATATCGACAGTACTCCTCTCCCAGAAACTTTGCGGGAGGGGGATAGTCGATATCATTGACCCCAGTGCTGTACTGGTACTTATTGTATTGACTCCGAAATGGATGAAAGTCAAAGTCAACCTCAGTGGAATTTGAGCACAGTGTGTAAAGTGGGAGAAAGGCCGCTAAGTAGCTTTGTCCGGCGTGCTAACGATTCTTATTTCTTTATTGCCCACAAGGGGCTAAACATAGAAGGGACAAACAAGGACAGACAAAAATATTAAGTCGATTACATCGACCCCAGTGCGTAACTAGTACTTAATTTATCGACCCCGAAAGGATGAAAATCAAATTCGACCTCGGAAGAATTTGAACTCAGAACATAAAGACTAATAAATACTGCTAAGCATTTCTCCCGGCGTGCTAACGAATCCGCCAGCTCGCCGCCATTAATCCAACTATTAAAATAGTAATGACTATGTTACTAACTGATCATGAGCAATTCTCATATTGAGAAAATCTAACAAATTTGTTGTATTGGAAAGCTGTAGACGATTATCATCAATTTCTTCAGCTGATTGGTGCATATTCTACGAAGCGTGGAGGGATGAAAGTGAAAATCGATGCTGGCCAGTCTTGAACTCCGGAACATCAAGGGAGTGAATAAACATAAATGTTGTAAGAAGGTAAATTAGTGCAACTTTCAATTATTTCTGCTTACTCACCGCTAAGAAAACAACAGTTTATTGACACAGAAGAATAACTAGACGACAAAGAAGTGTTGGGAGACCAATTTTGTGATGGCGTTAGTAGTGATTGATTGAGGTGATTATGAATGTTGGCACTGGTACAACGCCACAGATTTTGGTGGAAACGAAATACTTGATTAATTCAAACCAAGTACTTCACATTACTTATTTGAACAGAAGAAGGCTCTGCGTACGTGGTCATTCAACCTCAGATTGCTTCCGCGTGTTTTTTTTTTCTTTTTTCCTTTATTAAACGACTTAAGGATAGTGTTAGTCCTAGATACATTATGACTGAAAACACAGATCTGATGAGATGGTTACAAATGTCATAAGTCTCTCTGATTAAAGGTTTATCTGATTAAAGCTGACATACACCACCAGCAGCAGCAGCAACAACAACAACAGAATAAACCTCACTAAAATGAAGGAAAAACCAAAGTCGATTTTCAGTAAGATTTTAACTTAATAAAATGATGGTGAAAAATTAGTTCAATTTACTAACTCCGTCGACAACTAACATACAAATGCTACCCTTTTATTTCTTTCTGCTCTCTCTCCCTTTCTCTCTCTCTCTGTCTTTCTGTCTGTCTGTCTCTCTCCTTCTATCTGTTCTCTCTCTCTCCCTTTCTTTCTCTCTGTGTCTTTCTGTCTGTCTGTCTCTCTCCTTCTATCTGTTCTCTCTCTCTCCCTTTCTCTCTCTCTCCTTCTATCTGTTCTCTCTCTTTCTCTTTCTCTCTAAATTTCTTCCTCTTCTTCTCTGACTCTTCTCTTGTCTCTCTGCTTCGTTGTCACCAGAGTTGCTCTTAATCCATCAATGATTCACTGCCAGCTCAGTTTTTTTTTTTTTTACAAAGGGACCTAACTAAATACCAAAATGAACGTGTGTTTTGACGCGCGCACGCGTCTTGTTTCTTATTAACTTCAGACCATTCGGAATCGAGCAGACTGATGATTTAACAGCTCTCCGACCATGACAATCTCCTCTTTCAGTCACATATAATGGACTATATAATAATATCTAATGTGCCATGCCTCATTTACAAATAGACGGATTACATCCGAGGTAGATTTTAGCTGCTATTTCTTCTCGCTGAGCGACAACACAGAGGCTTTATGGTTCATATAATGCATTTTATCCGGCGCTGTACCGGTTTTTCCATTCACCGCCCTTTGGTGTTGATGATATTAATGGAAAAAAGAGATAGTAGTATTTTTTAATGAGGAAGATGTTGGCGCCAGTAGTGGTTATGGTGAGTGTTGTTGATAATGTTGATAGTGACGCACTATGAATAAAATCAGTGAATCGCTATAAAACGAAGACATTAAACGAATAAATACACTTGCTGACCCCATAGACACAATCGTTTGTCGCTTTTCGTCTGTTTTTCAAAGTGGAACGAACGGCAAAGAGTAATGCCAGATCGCATATTTCATGGCTGATTAAACGGATTCACCACGTTGTACAAGTATGTGTGTGTGTGTGTGTGTGTGTGTGTGTGTGTGTGTGTTTCTTTTTTGTATGTATGTATGTATATATCTATGTATGTATGTATGTATGCGTCGATGTGTATGTGAATGAGTGTGCGTGCGTGACGTTTATGTTTGTATGTATGAATTTCTTGAAAGAATTTACGAGCGTATTTGAATCTATTTCTTTCTTTCTCTCTCATCCCTCTTTCTCTCTGTCTTTCTCTCATCCTTTATCCCTCCCTCTTTCTCTCTCTCTCGCGCGCGCTCTCTCGTTCTCCCTGTGAATATATATATGTCTACATACATAATATATATATGTATATATATATATATATATATATATATATATATATATATATATATGTACACACACCTATTCATATGTGGTTTTACACATACGCACATAAATTTATAGCTCTTCTGATAAACCTATAGTCTCTCCTTGTAGTGAATGCTTTTTTTGTTTGTATACATTAAGGCGTATATTTTCAATTTTGCATACACACCCAAACACACAGGCACACGCATATACATACTTTTAGACACACAGATATACACACACAGACACATACGCACACACATACACACACGCACACAGAATATGAAATACCCGTGTTCTTTCGTACAAAGTTTACGAGAGGGCTCAATAGATTTTGAGAAGGCGAGAGCAAAAATAAAATAAAATATAAACAGAATGACATGAGGAAATAAATTTGAGGTAAACAGTAAAAAGGTGAATGGAAATAAAGTCACTGAAACGAGTCACGATTTTGGTTAGGAAAACTTTGACGTGTGACGGGGGGGGGGGGGGAAATGTCACACTTAATTTAAATGCCATAAATAATGGTTTGATTGATTAAACAACTATTTTGGTTACATATTAATTGACAACGAAAAATTTGTACACCAACGAAAAGCAATTTATGTAATGGTTTTACATGTATGTGAAAAAAAAAAAAAATCAACGCGCAGATATAGCTATGTGGTAAGAAGTTTGCTTCCCAATCATATGGTTCCACTTTCGGTCCCACTATATGGCACCTTGGAGATGTGTCTTCTATTTCAGCACCCGTGCCGACTGAAGTTTTCTGAGTAGATTTGATAGACATAACCTAAAAGAAGATCGTTGTACGTATATATATTACTCTTTTACTTGTTTCAGTCATTTGACTGTGGCCATGCTGGAGCACCGCCTTTAGTCGAGCAAATCGAACCCAGGACTTATTCTTTGTAAGCCTAGTACTTATTCTATCGGTCTATTTTGCCGAACCGCTAAGTTACGGGGACGTAAACACACCAGCATCGGTTGTCAAGCGATGTTGGCGGGACAAACACAAACATATATACACATACATATATATACATATATTCGACGGGCTTCTTTCAGTTTCCGTCTACAAAATCCACTCACAAGGCTTTGGTCGGCCCGAGGCTATAGTAGAAGACACTTGTCCAAGGTGCCACGCAGTGGGAATGAACCCAGAACCATGAGGTTGGTAAGCAAGCTACTTACCACACAGCCAATCGTGTATATATTGTATATGTACCAGTGCGTCGTTGTGTTGTTTGTGCCTGTTCCACCTCCTCCACTGTTTGATCAAACCGGTGCTGGCTTGTTTACGTTTTTTTATGTAACTTAGCCGTTCAATAAAAGGGCCTCATTTATTAAGTACCACACTTAAAAAATAAGTAAAGGGGTCGATTTCTTCGGCTAAAACCCTTCAAGGTGGTGCCCCAGCATGGCCGCAATTCAATGACTCGAATAAGTTAAAGATAAAAGAAACATACATCTCTCTCTCTCTTTATCTCTATCTCCTTCCCTTTCTGTCTTTCTCTCTCTCTCTCTCTCTCTCTCTCTCTCTCTCTCTCTCTCTCTCTCTCTCTCTTTCCCTTTCTGTCTGTCTGTCGCCCTCTCTCACTCTCTCTCGCTCTTTGTCTATTTCTATCTATCTAGCTGTCCCCACCTCTCTCTCTCTCTCTCTCTCTCTCTCTCTTCTCTTCTGTCTCTGTTTCTGTATGAGTAGGGTTTCCTGCATGAATGCACTGTATGCAATATACTTCTGACGTATATAAGCGAATACAAATAACGGATCAGATTTTAATAGAAGTTTTCTCTTTTTATGAGATTCTCACTTCAATTATGTGACTTTAATATTTTAAGTTAATCGCATATGAGTACGTATGTGTTAGAAGTGTATGTCGTCATATTTTTCATGCGCCATATTTCAATAGCAAATTTTCTATATGGATTCACCAGAATATATATTATATATATATTTTTTGCGCGAACACAGTTATATTTGCAGTAAAAGATGTGAGAATAGCTATGTGATTAAGAAACTCTCTTTGCAACCAAGCTGTTCTAGGTTCCGTCCCACGGCATGGCACATTGCACACGTGTCTTCCACAATAGTCCCGAGCCGTTCAATGTCTTGTGAGTTAAAATACGTATATATATATATATATATATATATATATATATATATATATATATATATATATATATATATATATATATATATATATATGGGAGAATGTACGAAAAAAACAACAACAGACGAGGACACGTGGTATAAACAACAAAAGGATGTATTAGTTTGACGCTCGGGAATACAGAAGTCTTTAACGTTTCGAGCTACGCTCTTCAACAGAAAGAATACGGAGAAAACAAGGAGAAAAACACGGAGAAAAAAGAATTGAATGGTGTTTGGTCAGTGTTTGTATGTATGTATGTATGTATGTATGCATGTATGTATGCATGTATGTATATACGTACGCCTGCGCGTGTGTATAAAGAGATTTTGAGGCATTTTTCTTCTCAGAATTCGATTATAGTTGTTTAAATTCTCAGGTCAATTCTAACCACGCGTAACTACCACGATTATTTCATTTCTTCCTTCTTTTTTCTTTCAAACATTTTCAAAGACTATAGTGTGTGATATTAGGGACATTTAGCTTCTATTTTTACCATCTCAGGTGGCTCGCTTTCTCCCACATTCAGTTGTATACTTCCATGACAAAGTCCTGACGAAACCTAATTGGGATTACACATCAATGACTTCCACAGCAGCTACAAAAGCAGCAGCAAGGACAACGGTAGATGGAAAACTGCAACAATAGCCACAACAAATAACGAATATTCCTGTTGTTTAGCTCTTGGTCTGACCTGATAGAGCATACTTATGATGAGAACCATTCCGTTTATCTCCATCTTTCATTTTTATAACTGCAAAGAACCCAGGATCATATAATCCAATGTGTCTTCTTGAGACGTGAAAAGTGTTTTGTAGATGTGACAACTATTTCTAGCTGGTTGAACGACTGCATGAGGGTTGTCTGGAAGGTTCAGGCATCAGAAGTAGCAACATAAATTTTAATGACAACAACAACAACACGAACATCAAGGTAAGCAAAAACGAAAACAATGACACCAACAGCAGTATTAGTAACATCAATAATTGTAATTAGTACCAAACGGTAAAATAAAATACAGGAAAAAAAGGCAAAATTATTAACAGTCGGACCATTAACTACAGGAAGCAACAGCGGTTGGAATGAAGACAACAACTAAAACTAGAGTAGCAACAACATTAACAATTGTAACATCACTGTTGCGACAGAATTAAATATAATCAGAGGTATCAATAGCATATATAGTTTTACCAGCTTCCTCATTATGGTCGTGATGGTCATCATCGTCATCATCATCGTCATCATCATCATCATCATCGTAATCAGCATCACGATCCTCCTCCTTCCCATCATCATCATCATCATCATTAACAACAACATTTTGTTATAAACATAAGCAAAATCATTAATAGAAAAGGAAGTAATAATTTAACTATGAACAACAAAGTCAATAAAATAAACCACAACTACAATGAATAACAGAAGCATCACTATCATCCAGAGAAACAGCAAAAGGCATAATAAAACAACATTAGGAACAAGAACAACGAATAGTAACGTTTGAAACCACAACAGTAATGTTAATAATGGCTTCTAAAATGGCGTCGAGCGAGCTGTCATTGATTCAGTCACAACCGGATGTATTAGTCACTCCGAGAAAACCGTCATTGATTTAACTTTTTTCTGGCTTTATTCCAAATAAATAAACAAATAGATAATATATATGTAAACGATTTAGAGATTTAAAAGTAAAATACAAGCAGAGGAGCAGATTTGAAACAGAAAAGACGCTATTCATCATGTTTCGAAACTTGAGGTTTTTAAGGTTTTTTTTTAAATGTTTCTTTTACTTGTTAGATATAAGGTCAAGATTTTCAAATTTGTTGAAACAACCGAGCCAAGGTTGACTCAAACAGGCAGACAATTGCATTTTGCGTTTGAGTCTACAATATCCGGCTTACTTGG
>NC_142929.1:175407541-175427541 GCF_046866305.1 Octopus bimaculoides
TTTTTTTTACCTTGAAATATAATTCTTCGTTGAATCTCATTGACTGATATCTGAAATGAAGAAGCCCAAGGGACCAAAACGCATATGCAGGTGGTGAATTGTTGAAACGGAATACTTAATTATCCATTAGTTTTATAATAGCAAGAAATAACAAAGAAAAGAAGGGGGGAGCGTATATAGAGGATTAAGAACGAGAATAAAGCATTTACCACACCTTTTCTATTCTGCGTTTTTACGATATGTGGTTAAAATATATTCTCATTCTTTTCGATGAGTGTCTTTGTGTTTACGTGTGTATTTGCTTGTAGAAAGTCCCCAGCTATCAGTTTTGTGTATCGTGAAGATAATCTCGCTCTCTTCATTTGGCTGGAAATAACAGACAGTTTCCCTCTATCTGCTATCTGCAACAAAAGAGAATGTGTGATAGACTGGTTCTCGAGACTACTTTCTCTTTAGACCTTATCAACTATTTTACATACAACTTGAACAGGCAACTCAGTGCGGAGTGCGAAATGCTGCTCTTACTTCCCAGTAAAATATGCTGAAATATGTGCGAGAATAACAATCATGGCCAGTATGAATGGGCATCCTTTGACCAAGTGTCTGTAGGCTGAGGACACAATTTAGACAGGCAATTCGTAATTTGTGTGGTTCCCTATTGACAGTATTTTGCTGTTGCTTTCCTGGGGCACTTTCATTTTTTATAAATGTAGGTTATTCTTTTCAGGCCTATTTTTCACATTCGTTTGTAAAATCCCTCGCCGTTTCTTTTCCGTAATTTTTCTTTGCGCTGCTCCTCCATCGGTCAACTCCTATTCTTTTCTTCTTCTTTTACCTGTTTCAGTCATTTCACTACAGCCATGCTGGAGCACTGCTTTAAAGGGTTTTTTAGTCGAAGAAATCGACACCAAGACTTATTCTTTGTAAGCCTAGTACTTATTCCATCTGTCTCTTTTGCCAATCCGCTAAGTTATGAGCACATAAACACACCAACATTGGTTTTCAAGCGATGGAGGGGGGCAAACACATACACTAACTCACACACACACACGCATACATATATACGACGGGTTTCTTTCAGTTTCTGTCTTTCAAATCCACTCACAAGGCTTTGGTCACCCCGAGGCTATAGAAGAAGACACCCAAGATGCCACGCAGTGAGACTGAACTCTGAACTATGTGGTTGGGAAGCAAGCTTCTTACCACACAGCTACGTCTGCACCTCTTGTAAACTGAAGAAATTATTATTATTATTATTATTATTAGTAGTAGTAGTAGTAGTAGTAGTAGTAGTAGTAGTAGTAGTAGTAGTTGTTGTTGTTGTTGGTGGTGGTGGTGGTGGTGGCGACCACGATGGCAGACGTGGTGGTAGTTAAAAAAAAACAAAAAGACATTTGGCGTAACAAAACAGATTAAATGGATTGAACTTTTACAGGAAGAACATCAAGGCCTTAGATAGAATATAGACTGGAACTACATTATTTACCACAAGATTAAGGCTTAAGCATGTTGAATCCTTTAATTCTTCGTCCGCAATAAAAAAATATTCAGGTTATTTCAACTAATATCAGATACATTCCGTCGCATTATTTAAAACAGTGTAAGAGGAAACACTTAAATGGATAGACAGTAGTATTACGTTTTTTGTGAAATTTAAGTATTAAATGGTTTTGTTTATAAAATGTCAGATATCTTGTTGTGTTTAATTGTGTATCAATGCCTGACTGTAAAATGCACTGGAAAAACTCGCATTCTCCGAAAATGTTACCTTAGATGTATTAGTATTAAGCTTGGTCAGTTAGGCGTGAGTTAACCAGGTAAAGAATCATTTGTTACGATTCAACATTAAAAATGTATTTGGAATGAATGCCTCACATTATTTCATTTTAACCCACTTCATCAGATTTCAAACCACGCTGAGATCGATAGCATCTCACTTTTCATTTGTCTGCTGTCGATAAATTATGCAAAATACAGCAAAAACTGATTTTCTCGAGAAAAGATCATCCAAGTTTGATCAATGCTGCATTTGATCAGATATATAGTAAGCAACCAATTAAATAATTCTAATCACGAGAGAAGCTTTGGTGTTGTTGCATACACACAAGCACGCGCGCGGACACGGACACACACACACACACACACACACACACACACACACACACACACACACACACACACACACACACACACACACACACACACAAAAGACCCGCTTTTAACTGATGTTGTAGTTTAAGTTAATCATAGCCGAAGAGAATAATATGAGGCACGCCGAATTCTTTAAGAATTCACTTCATCTTTACATGGAACCGCATTCAATTTCACTGAGCAGAACTTTGGACAAGTGTTTTCTACCATAATCTTGAATTGATCCAAGATTTGTGAAAGATATTTGATTGACGGAAACTGTGGGAATCTTATTTTGGGGTAGTAGACGTAATATCTGAAGACAATTTGGGGGCTCGCTATGCAATAATGTTTCGTGTTAAAATGGGCATAAACGCTACAGAAACATATAAAATGCTCCAGAATGCTTATGGATGGATCTGAATGAGCCGAGCATCTATTTTTCTCTGGCACAATAGGCCAAGCAAAGTATGTCCTCTGTGAATTCATGACGATCCCCTTTTTCGACAGCAAGGTTCAGTCTGGCAAGACGGTACAAAGAGTACTTTATAGAGATTTTGAGGGAGTTCAGGAAGAGTTTCCTACACAAAAGCCGGAACATTGCAACCGGCCAGTCCACAATCCCATTCTGGTAAGCAACTACTTGACAGAGATGGGCATCAAATGTATTCCTCATCCTCCCTGCAATCCAGATCTTGCTCTCTGTGACTTCTGGTTGTTCCCCAAGCTGAAGGAGACTGCGACAGGAATCATGGACACCTTCACTTTGTAAGACTTCCGTAGGGCCTTCATAAAATTGTTGGAGCGCTACAACAAATGCATAGAAGTCAGAGGATCATACTTTGAAGGAGATTAGAGTTTTGTACTTCTTTAGAGTTAATAAATGTCTCCCCTAAAAAAGTCTCAAAACTTCTGGAATTCACATTTTACTGCAAACAGAGCATCATATAAAAGACGTTCTGTCCACCAACAGATCATGAACAGCTATGCTGTCAGAAAACTTCGCTTGACTAAGTGTAATAGCTGTCAAATTAGATCCAACTTTGCTGGGTTCACTTTCGTAATCTACAAACAAGAAATAACAGCAAAATACCTAGTGCACAAAAGGAAAAGGATGTAGGTAAAGCAATCAGAGTTGACTATCGATATAGACTCAATGGAATTAACTTCTTCGAATATGTAACCTACAGCATATATATCTATTCACCACGATAGTATTCATATATGAGGCAGGATGTAGTGGCCAAAACATCATACAATACAATCGGTAGAAAGGTGGTCCTGAAGGTCAAATATTAGAAGTTACAATGATGTGGAATGCATACACATTAATAATGAAAGGTATGAAATATTTCCTGCAGAAAGACCAGACTTAATGATCTGGGACAAATTGAAGGTGTGTTATGTCACAGAAATCAGCTAACCAGCAGAGATTAAAATAATGTTAAGGATATAAGTAAAACAAAATATGTGTGGAAGTAATGAGAACTCTTAAGATACTTTACTCGGGCTACAACTTTATATCTATACCTGTAATTATTGACATGCTGCAGAGCTAACTGCCTAAGTATATTAATTCTATATGACTGGGTTTCACAAAACCAGAAAAGACACGTTTAATTAAGCAATTACACTTGCACACTGCTTATGAAACAGTGGAAATATGTACATTACAGACGTATAGCCTGTAGTATGCACATACAAAAACTTTTATATATACAAACGTATCTATATATACAGATAGATAATTGAAATCATACTTACCTACATATGCAATGACATGCACGCATGCACATACATGTGCAGATCCAAACATAGCTACGATTTGTTATTCTTTCTAATGAAAGAGCTTTGTTTCATGGTTGGAAACCGGCTCTTTCTCTATCGGTGAGTATATTTTAAAAGTAAAAGATACATAGATGCATGCATTCATACAGAGTATACGTAATCGCACATAAACATACATAAATGCATACATACACACACACAGACATACATACATACGTGCATACGTACTTAGGTACATACATACATACGTACATGCACACATGCGTGCGCACACACATCTACGCCCACATACACCCTACTCACTCACACACACACAGAGAAAAGTGTCCGTTTATATCTCTATTCGATCAGACAAAAACCCCCACCAAATCCCATATTACATATCAATAATTATAAACGCATCTGCAGTAAATGGGTGTATGTATATATGTATGTGTTTATTCCGTTTATAGCTTTACGCAATTGTTTGTGCATATGTATGAATATATATATATATATATATATATATATATATATATATATATATATATATATATATATATATATATATATATATATATATATATATATATATATGCAGACAATATTCAACATTCATTCATACGCTATACAGTCTTAAAATAAACTAGAATCACGGAAGGCGCATCAAAACAAGTCTTTATTCAAAAGCCAAAAATTGTTTAATGTGTTAGTTCCTCATAAAAATATGCTTGCAGCGTACATATTTTCTCTATGACAGACAACTGTTTATCATGAGACCCGATACTTAATATATTTGTTTGGTTTATAACTTTAACGGTACGGTATCTTGCGGTGTGGTGTGGCGTGAGCTAGTGTAGTATGGTGTTCTGTTACCAAGCGATAATAGCAACAAAAAGTGGTTAGTTAATTAACAACCTATTCATCTCTTTATACTACTGCATCATACAGTTTAGAATTTTAGTGCGTTACTGAATTTTTGCGTGCCTGCTGAGGTTTCTGGAGAACCGATGTTTGCGTTGCGGTTTCGATTCTCGGTCGAAACATTCTATCGTGATTCTGTGTGCTATTTGATTCTTCCTTCGTATTATAATTGAGACGTGGTTCCTCTCTTTCGTATGATAGTTGAGACGTGGTTCAAATGGAGTTGATAACTCAGTTCTTAGAAAAGCTGATTGCTGCAACTGAATTATTATATTTTTATCTTTAAATTTTTAGGATTTAAGGTTTATTTGGTAATGTTTAGCATGAATTAACTATATTCTAGCTTTAAATTCCATAAAGGCTGATAGTGTCCTCCCTTATTATACGTTGTTCAAACTGACTAACATTCTTCGTACAACGTCTAGTCTTGCGAAAGCAGGGGCTCTTTCTGTCACACGTGCAATAGGTGAACTTTTGTCTTGTATTACACTTGATTTTCATTATCTCCACAACCACAATTAAGTACATCTCATGGATAGCCCCATGAGTATCCCCGTGGGTAACCCCGTGATTTTCTGGGGACATTGTTATCAGCATGTTTATGCAGATCCCATACGACACGGTGTTGCTGAACGTTGTCACTGCACTTACCAACAGCCTGTAATGAGCGGCAGATGTAACGACAAGCCCAGAGTCAACGCTATCACAAAAGTCCTTACCATTATGATTCACTTACCCACATAGTAGCACCATCCTATAAGATAATGTGTGATGTACCAAGTTCACATATTTTCCTACCCTCGCCTTCAGTTGTAAAGACCAGGCACATATTTGCATACGCCCAGACATAGAGGGTGTATATATCGTGCCAGTCGTAGACTTAGACTTTCTATAACTACCCTTTAAATTGTGTATGGACGCTTACTCCCATTGTGAGAAGCAATGGTAAATCACTCTTCTCTTGCACTTTCTTCCTCGGGCTTCTGTGACATGTTGCCCTATTCATTTGTATTTCTGGAGCTTAACCATGTTCAGGTTTACGTTCTAGCTCACAACTTTTGCAAACTGCAAGTTTCTGTTGTCGCTTTTGTTTTCAACGTTTATATTTTGACCACTTGTGCTTGTTAAAGTGTGATTGTCTTCGTTTAAAAAAGGGATTGTCTTTGTAGTTGCCAGCTGTCAGTTGATTTTTATTTTTTTAGAACCAGATTTATCAGTTTAACAATTTTCAAAACGCATTGCAAAATTTTTGTCTCGTTTTCTTTGCTACACGTTTGTGGCTAGCCGCTCTTTTTGCTTTTCTAGAAAAAGGTGTATTAAGTCCTGAATAAACAATGTATTCAAAAATATAAAATAAATATGTTCAAGAAAAAAGAAAAAGCTTTGATTTCCCACTCCTAGGCGGACGCTCAAACGTCAATCGTCCTTTGGCAAAAAGAAAAAATCATCTTTGCTAAATCCAATTCCTCGTCGGAGCTGTTTATATTGCAAATATCAACAATAGCGACGACCACGGCGATGGTGATAGAAAAAGTAGTAAATCGATTATATGTACAAGAAAAAGATTTTTTACAAATTCGTTTAGATTTCGAACAGTGAAAAAGACAGCATAAAATATGGGCATGCCAATGGCATTGAGACCAGCCATAGTATGCCTTAATAAGTTTGGTGTTTTCATGAACAAGAAACTTCATATATAAGTGTGTGTATGTGAGTGTGCGTCTGTATGTATGTGTATGTATATGTATGTATGTATAATTTTTACTACTAATTGAACAAGAAGCCGGAAATCACTTATATATTTATACGTAGAGCATTCTTTAATATATTTTAATTGAAATGCTTATAAAGTCACCTGAATAGAGCAAGAAACAAAAATATTCGTGATGCATGAACAGATCATGACTACGATATATATATATATATATATATATATATATATATATATATTTTTCCAGAGGATGTGGCAACCGTTACCAATATAGCATAAGAACTTACCTTAGGAGATCATTAATTAGATTCCTTAAGGGTCGTTCTCACAGTTTATATTTATATCATAAGATTTTTAAACTTTTAAATTTTCATATTCAAAAGAGACAGAGACTTCAAATTCGATATATCGATTTATTCACCACTCTATGTTAACATTTCTATGCCAAACTTATCCAGTGACTGGTCCATTGGATTTAGACGTTTGGCACTTCTTCAGGAGTGGTTACCTTTCGAACAAAACACGAAAAAACACATACATAACTATTATTAGGTCTTTAGGACATCGGATGTGTTTTTTCGTGTTTTGTTCGAAAGGTAACCACTCCTGAAGAAGTGCCAAACGTCTAAATCCAATGGACCAGTCACTGGATAAGTTTGGCATAGAAATGTTAACATAGAGTGGTGAATAAATCGATATATCGAATTTGAAGTCTCTGTCTCTTTTGAATATGAAAATTTAAAAGTTTAAAAATCTTATATATATATATATATATATATATATATATATATATATATATATATATATATAAATTGTAAATCCAAAGGAAAAAAAATAACAACAAAACTACAAAGGATTCCGCGGTACACGTGTTTCAAGCTCTACATGTGTATAATATAATATAATATAATATAACATAATATAATATGTGTATAATCTACAATGTAAAGCTATCTTCAGCCGCAAAAATTATCTCTCTCCCAGGAAATTATACCATCTCGACGTTGAAGTAAGAAGAAATGTGTGATGTAAGAGGTGAAGATCCTTTCGGTATTTTGTATAGTACTATATCTGGTATAATTCTCCACCCGGACATAATCTCTCCGGTCCTTCGAAAACCTTCCATACCTTGCGACGATTCAGTGTGTAGTGTTAAGTTGGTGGTTACGAACAATACAATACCATAAAAAAAGTAAGAATAAACTTAAAATAAAAATAAAACTTAAAATAAAATACAATAAAAATAAAAATAAAAAATAAAATATAATATAAAAAATTAAAAAAATATAAAAGGGAGTCAACTTATATATATATATATATATATATATATATATATATATATATATATATATATATATATATATATATATATATATATATATAATAAATCCCCTACCCCAAAAAACGAAGAACAAACACAAGAAAAAAACAACAACGCGAAGACATGGTACATGGAAAGTATTAGCAGACGCCCAGAGAAGGAAGGAAATGTAGTTTTTAACGTCTCGAGCAAAGCTCTTCGTCAGAAGCGGAGGAAAGTCCAAAAGAAATGGAAGACGGAGGAAAAGAGTCACTAACTATCCACATTTGGTTACATTTATATGTAATAATAATAATAAATGCCAAAACGAATTTCAGTGTGTCAGTGTGCCACACTTTGACCCCCAATGATACTTCTACTATTCCTTGTGCTGGGGTGAGAGCAAAAGTTAGGCATAGAGACGGTGAGGGTGGTAGTAGATTGATGGTAATGGGGTGATAGTAGTAGTATGAACTGTAGTTGGGATAGAGGCGGAGATGGTGGTGGTGGTGGTGGTGGTCAAGGATGACGGTGATAGTAAGTATTGTGAAAGACAGTGGCGGAGGGAAAGGTGGCGAAGTCAATGGTAAGGATGGTGGTGACGTCAGAAGTCTGAATGGTGTATGTATGGCAGTTGTGGTGGCGATGGTGGTGACACTATAGATGGTGATGGTTGAAAACAATCAACAGAAAGGGAGAGAGAGAGAGAGAGAGAGAGAGAGAGAGGAGAGAAAGACAGAGAAACAGACAGGCAGAAAGAGGTTAGACAGAAAAAAATATACTGGGAAGACAAAAGGTGTTGTTGATCATGCAGTTTTGCAATAATTACTAAGTCGACAAATTATATCATTGTTTTGATGAAAATTGTTCATTGCTTGAAAAATATTGGTCAAGTTTAATAAAATTTAATATGTACTCAATGCATAAAGTGTCATTGTCGAGCCCAATGCCCACTGAAGAGCCCTCCGCAGGAGTTAGCTTAAAAACCGCCCGATAGGGAAGCTTTTAAGCTAGTATATATATATACACACACATATATATATGTGCGTGTATGTGTGTGTGTTTGTGTGAGCGCGCGCGTATGTAAGTATGTATGTATATATATATATATATATATATATATATATATATATATATATATATATATATATATATATATATATACAGAATATCAAATACCATACAACGTAAATTCTTGATTTACTAAAACTATCTTCTATTCTAGAGGATTTGTCTCAATTACAATATGGTAATTAAGAAAGCTCCATTTGAAAAGGGCAGATAATCTGATGAATCAACATTTCTCCAAGGTTAGCATGCCATTGAGGAAAACTAGCCGGTTTATTGCCTGGGGACAAATACATGCCACTGGCCACACTGACTTATTTCTCTAGGCCCGTTATTATTTAAATCATGCAAATTTCCAAGGCCATAAGTATCAACTCCGTTTATGTCTAAGTCCCTTGGTTTCTGGAAATAGAACAGGATGACTGTCATTCCGATGATTTCTATTGAGGTAGAAACACGAGCGACTGTTCTCTACCGCCAGACAATGAAGTAATATTATTTTCCTTATTAGCATGTCAAATTCGGAGAATTCTCAGTTCCCCATTTCAGATGAAGCAGTTCATAACTGCCACTTTGGTATTCATGACACATTCTCTAGAGGCAGAGAAAAATTTTAGTAAATGAATTAATGTTGCATAGTATTTGATATAAATCTTCTCGCAATGGCATCACCAACTTTGCAATTCAACTTCTTTTGCATTTAGTAATATTCCCACCAACCCGGCATGATGTTACAAAAGAACTAATACACACACATGCACAGACAATTCCATTACACAAAGGCATAGAAAAAAAAAAACAGGTCGGCGCATCATGTGTCATACCGGAAACTTAATTCTCACTCATTCCAGCTTATTGATTTTATGTAAGCGTTTTCATTGTTTTTTTTTTTAGATTTTTGTTTTTAGTTTTTGCTTTTGTTTTAACCTCTTGTGTAATTCCCCTTGTTATAATATTTGGTTTTCAAAAATCCCTGGTTATTTGATGGGATTAAGACGGCTATGTTTTGTCTTGCCACATACAATGACTTGCCAGTCCTTACTCCACCGTCCACCATCATCGCAAGATGTCGGACATTGTCAACACAAGCTTTATTAATAATCCTCTCTGTCCTACACACCCTTTTAACGTCTGCTCATTCGTAAATTTTACCTTTCTCCTCACAACCCCTCTACAGCCTCCTGTTGCTGCTTCTACACGTATTTCTTTATTGTCCTTACTATGTATCTCTCTCCTACGCTTCTCGTATTCTTGTTTTGCCCTCCTCCTCGGTTACCTCTACATATCTAAAAAGAATTCGATAGATCTTTCAAAGTCTTTCGATTCGATTCTTCGCTCTTCCTCTTCTCACTCTATTCTGTTTTCTTTTATCTCTTTATCTCTTATTTATTGTATTTAATTCTATTCTTATTGTCTTCTCATCTCCCTATCTCTCACTTACCCCACTCCCTCTCTTCTCCTCTCTTCTTTGTCTTTTCTACTTGCCTCTTTTGTCCTAATCGTCTCTTACGTTTTGTTCCCTATGTGCACTTCCTGTTCCATTTTCGCTTTGTTCTCTGAGGTGTGTGGTGTGGTGTGTGTATGTATGCATATGTATATGTACGTATGTATGTATTTATATATATATATATATATATATATATATATATATATATATATATATACATACATACATACATACATACATACATACATACATACATGCACACATATGAGACAGCTGATTGCATCACGCTGGTGTGAAATGCAACCAAGCGAAAGTAATCAGTACTGCTAGGTCGAGTGGAACAATTTTTGTGCAAAGCTAAGTCTGTGAGAATCGTTACTCAGAGTTTCTTTTTGATTCTCCTAGAGTCAATATATAGATCAACACATCCTTACTGTTAGTTTCATGATATACTTAACAACCCAGTCAATCTTCGGACAAGGTATCCGTGTCTATTTCCTCAAGCAATATTACCATCCGAAGATTACATGACTTGTTGACTCCGTTATGAAACTATTAGCAACAGTGTACTGGTCTACGTATTGTGTGAGTATGCTAAAATATGTTTTGGTCTAGTGTGTAGGGTGTTGTGTTCACGATCGCGAGATCATGGTTTCACTTCGTGAACCGGGTGATGCGTTGTTCTTGAGCAATCACTTCATCTTACGTTGCTTTGCGATCACTTCGACACCTGACGTGTGGCATCGTCGTTTAGATGAAGAGAGTAAACTAATGTGTTGCACAAAGCTTTGATCACTGCAAGGAAGTCATTGTGCAGGTTGTTCAGCAAGAAATTGCAGAAACGTCTTTGTCAGATTACGAGAGACGGCCAACACACACACACACACACATACGCACACACCTATACATACAAGGGACGTTTTCAAGTAACAGCTTCACCTCCTGCTATCCAAGGCCTCAGATGAACGTATATCAAAATTGGGCTGCAGAGTCGAAATTCTTCCTTCACCAAAAGCCATTTACACAAGATTCGCCATTGAAACGACGATGACACTGTAGCTGCTTCGGCATGGCCACAGCCTTAGGGTTGAAACATAAAAGAATAAAAGAATATATGTATGTATAATGATTTTGCTTTGACAAAGCGATATTAAGAAGCTGCTGTTAGAACTCAATATAAATATGCTTCAGAATATAGAGTTAGGCGAGTACAGAGCGTAAAATGAAATTGATAGAATGACAAAGGAACATGAATTACGTAGTCAACTCCATTGTCACGTAATTCATTATCACGTACTTCATGTTCCCTTGTTATACCGTTCATTCTGTATGTATATACATATATATACAAAACATGGGGGATTAGTTCACAGGTGATCTAAACGACTAGGCAATACAAGCATCTCAAGTCCTTTACGTTTGCCTTAACGTTTGTTGTCCTTTTTAACAATTATATATAGAAGAGAGCAAATTAAGAGAATTATGGCAACAGAAACAACTATTCCTCGATGAATATGCTACCAATTACGGTAAAGACTATAGAACCTAGAGAAATAACAGTAAAAGAGAACAGTCTCACCAACGTAACACAAGCCAGAATATGGGGCAACATGAACGCTCATTCCACTATGAGTTAAAGAGGAACAACGGTAAGAACCCTTCCCTTTTTGCACGCAAACATAAACAAGATAAACAAGATAAATATTCCTTTGATCAGGCCATTAGAAGTAGAAATAATAGATCATTTTCAAAACCTCAACAAAGACTACCTACAAAACTGGGCAAAAACCTATCTAGAACCGGAAAGAAACCTAAATTATTCTCTCAGATCATTAAAATCAATACTAACAAGAAATTGAAAAATAAGATGCATAATTCCATAAATAGGACAGAAAACATAACAAGGCCAGGTAAAATAACACAACCAAAACACAAACTTCAAGTTAACACCAACAAAAATACAAATCACAAACAGAAAAAAAAATTATATATTAACGTCAGGACAACAAACAACGGGGAAAGAAAAATTCCAAGAGGACACATATCCAAAACAACTAGACGTATAGATCCTAAAATAATTAATCTTTCCAAAAGAGATCTTCAGAATGATGAAATACAACTCCTGTTAAAAGGCCTGAAATTTACACCTACACCAACAGTCAACCACCTTGAACTAAAGGAAGAAATCCCAAAATCCTGTCGTAAGTTGCGACTTGTGGAATTCTTCAGTAATAATAATAATAATAATAATAATAATAATAATAATAATAATAATAATAATAATAATAATAATAAGACCGAAGAAGCCTTAGTAAGGAATAAATCAAATTTTACCCCACCAAAAGGCAGAAATAACTACCTTGACCAATATATTGATATCTTATCAATGAAAGAAATAATAGAAGAGTGTGATTGACGATTCGAGCTTAGGAGTTTCAGTTCTCTTCAGAAAGTTAGGCTGAAGGAAAAGTTTATACATATATATATATATATATATATATATATATATATATATATATATAATATATATGTCGTCATGATAGATCGCTGACCACGACATTTAAAAATTTTTTTCTCCTTGTTTTTCTCCTTATTTCTTTCTGTTGAAGAGCGTAGCTCGAAACGTTAAAGACTTTCTCTATTCCCGAGCGTTAAATTAATACATCCTTTTGTTGTTTACACCACCTGTCCTCGTCTGTTGTTGTTCTTTTCGTAAATTCTCCCATATATATATATTTGCATATATAAGTATATATATATATATAATATTGGAAATCCTCTTAGCCCCTTGTGGAGCATAGGGCCGGTTTCTCGGTTTCCATGGCGTATGTGTTCCCCCCTAGCTGGACGGGACGCCAGTCCATCGCAACTTTTTACTCAAGAAACAGGAAGAAGGAGTGAGGGAAAGTTGGGGCGAAAGAGTACAACAGGAGTCGCCACTACCCCCTGCCGGAGTTTCGTGGAGCTGTAGGTGTTTTCGCTCAATAAATACACAAAACGCCCGGTCTGGGAATCGAAACTGCGATCCTCCGACCGCGAGTCCGCTGCCCTAACCACTGGGCCATTGCGCCTCCACATACATAATATATATATGTATATATATAATATATACATATATCTATATATAATAAATATTGTATATAATATATGCCTGTATGAGTTAGAGGTTAAGCAACCATCTAAGGGATAATAAATATCCAGTATACTACTGGATGTATACCTATGTATTTATATCCAAATGCTTACTGTTGCAGGGCAGTAGTGCAATTGAATAATAGGTATGAGTGAGGATAAAACAGAAATTTACCCAGAATTTATAAGAAGAAAGTGGAGAAGATAATCAATCGACAAACATTAGTCTGCAAACATTCATTTGGATCTATTAATTACAATCATATGTATAAGTAAATAAGTAAATAAATAAATAAACAAGTAAATAAAAATAATTAAAATAATAAATAAATAAATGAATAAGAATAAATGTGTGTATAAAACTGTACTCGTACAGCTGTTTCTACTTTTAGGGCGTCCAGCTTGCCTAGGTTTGCACTTCATACCAGTATTATACGGAGATTGTTCAAAGGTTGAACAAAAACTGGACATGGGTTGGACAATAATTGAGCCCCAAAGCTTCTTCAGAGAGTCCATAATGGTAAGAACCAAACATGTGAGGAAGTAAAATAACATAATAAAATAAAATATAATATAATAAAATAATAAAAGATAGTATATATATATATATATATATATATATATATAAATATATATATTATATATATATATATATATACAAGTTCAAAAAAACACAAAAAACAATAACAAAAAAAACAACAAAGTGAGGACGTGATACGGATAGTGTTATTAGACGCTCGGGAAAGGAAAGAGAGAGAGCATGACGTTTCGGGCGGAGCCCTTCGTCGGAAAGACGGAAAGTTCAAAGAATGGAAAAACGGAGGAAGAAAAATCGGCACCGATGCCCACGAGGTTACATTGTGGAAGGACCGGAAGAGGAGGTGGTAGAGGAAAAGTTCTTTCTAAGACAGGAGAGTGAAAAAAGGAGGTGAATATGTGTGCGTGCGCGAGGGTTTGCAAGTGTGTGTGTAATAACAGAACGTGTGTGTGCGTATGTATGTATGTGTGTGACTGTGTGCGTGATTTGGTGGTTTATCTGTTAGTGTGTATGTGTGTGTTTGTGTGTGTGTGTGTGTGTGTGACGTAGTGGAAGGAATTAGTAGCAGGAATAGTTAGGGGGTGCTTATGGACAATGGTCAGTGGAAGGTCAGCAGGCAGTTTTTGAGTATGTGTGTGTGCGTGTGTATGTTTGTGTGGGGTTGTAGGTGTTGGGTACGTGTGCGTATGTGTGTGTATTTTGTACGTGCGCGTGTGTGTATGTGTATGTTTGTGTGCGTGCGTGTGTGTTTGTGTGTATGTGTATGTTGTGTATATGTGCGTTGCTGTGTACGTGTGTGTGCGTGCGTTTGCTTCTGTATCTGCGTGTGTTGTTTATGCCCATGTGTGTGTGATTGTATGCGTGTCTGTGTGAGTGTGTTGTGTTGGTGAGAGGTGTGTGTGTGCGTGTGTATGTGTATGTGTGTGGATGTGCGTGTGTGTGTGTGGGATTGTGATGTGTGTGGGATTGTGAGTGTTAGGTACGTGTGCGTGTGTGTGTATGCGCGTGTGTGTTTATGTGTGTCTGTATGTGTGTGTCCGTGTGCGTGTGTGTGTATGTGTATATTGTGTATGTTTTCGTGCGTGCGTGTTTGTGTGTGTGTATGTTGTGTATATGTGTGTGTGCATGTGTTTGCTTACGTACGTGCGTGCAAATGCGTGTGTCGCTTATGCCCCTTGTGTGTGTAGTTGCATGCGTGTTTGTGTGAGTGTGTGTTGTGTATGTGAGAGGTGTGCGTGCGTGTGTGCATGTGTGTATATGTGTATGTGTGTACGTGTATGTATGTGTATGTGTGTGCTTGTGTATGTGAGAGGTGTGTGTGCGTGTGTGTATGTGTATGTGTGTGTTTATGTGTGTGTGCGTGCATATGTGTGTGAGAGCGTAAGGATGTGTGCCAGGTATATGTGTTATTTTGTGTGTGCACTCCTGTGTGTGTGTGTGTGTGTGTGTGTGCATATGTATGTGGCTGTGTATGTACGTGTATGTAGGCGTGCGCGTATATATGGGGGTGTGTGTGTGTAGGGCTGTGTAAGTAGTTGTGTGTCTCTACCACTGCGCGCGTGTGTGTGTGTATATATGTGCGTTCGTCTATATGTGTGTGTGAGGGCGAGCATGTATGTTTGTCATGTGTGTGGGCGGTATATATGTAAGGTGTGTGGGAGGTGTGTGTGTTAGGTGTATGGGAGGTATGTGAGGTATGTGTGAATGGGGGTATGTATGGGTTGTCAGGTGTGTGGGAGGTATGTGTGAATGGGGGCATATATGGGTTATGTGTGCAAGGGTGTGTATGCTTGGGTGTGTGTGTGTGTATGTTTTCGTGTTTGTTAGCGTGTGTGTGTATGCGCAAGTGTGCGTGTGTATATGCGTTTGTATAAGTGTGTGGGCGCATCTGAGCGTGTAAGTGCATGCATGTGTGTTGTGTGTGGGTGGTGTGTTGGGGGATAGGTGTGCATACATGTGTGTGTATAGGTGCGTGTATTTTTGTGTGTGGGTATGTGTGCGTGTAGGAAGAGATGAAATAAATTGTGGAAAATTGTAGTGATTGTAATAAAAAAGTGAATAATGGATATAATGTAAAGTGGATAAGGGGGGAGGGGTAAAAAAATAATAATAAAAAATAATAAAGAAAGAAAAGTGTTGCATTGTCGTAAAGGAGAGAGTCATAAGGAGGAGGGGGCTGTGTTGAGTCCGAAGGGGAAAGATGATCTAAGGTTAAAAATATAGCGCTGTTCCAAGTGGAGTCACGAGGGAGTGGACCCATGGTGCAGGGTGAGGCCAAAAACGGAGATGTTAGAGGGGGAGTGGTTGGCCAAGTGGAAGTGACGGGCGACGGGGGAGTCCGAACCTAGCCGAACGTCCCTTAGGTGTTCGGTGGAACGGTCGGCCAGCCGGCGGCCCGCCGGCGGCCCGTCTGACCCACGTATAGTTTGTTGCATAGGTTGCATCTGATGCAGTAAATTAGATTGGAGGAGGTGCAGGTGAAACTGTGTCGAATGTGAAGAGTGTGTTGGTTCGACCCTGTGACAGAGGTAGTGTTGGTGATGAAGGGGCAGGTGTGACAGCGGGATCTGGAGCACGGGAAGGAGCCGGGTGGGGGTGGGGAGGAAGAGGAGAAGGTACTACGGACCAGTAGATCGCGTAGGTTGCGGGCGCGTTTGAAAGAGGATAGGGGTGGGTTAGGGAAAATGGGGTGGGTGGTGGGATCGAGCTGGAGGCGACGGAAGGCCCGTAGGATCCTCCGACGAAGGGGTAGGGTGGCAGGGTGGAAACGGAGTGGGAAGGGGGTACGGTTAGGGGATTGGTGTGGGGGAGGAGAGAGGGCGGTCGTGCGGTCGATTCGACGAGCGCGGGTGAGGGCGGATTGGACAAGGTGGGAGGGGTATCTTCGATGCATGAACAGACGAGCAAGATACTGGGACTGGGTCTCGAAATCCGGGTCCAGGCTGCACAAACGTCGGAGGCGGAGGAACTGGGAATAGGGGATGGCCCGTTTGGTGTGGAATGGATGGGAGGAGGAGAAGTTGAGGTAGAGGTGGGAGTCAGTGGGTTTGAAGAAGGCGGAGGTAGTAAGAGAGTTGGAAAGAGAGATGTCGAGAAAGTTGACAGAGGTGTCAGAGAGGGTAGAAGTAAAGTCAAGAGCAGGGTGGAAGTTAGAGAGGAAGGAGATGAAAAGATTCACATACACATATACATGTACGTAATATTACGAGTGTGTCTGTATATATAGATATATTTGTGTGTATACGTGTGTGTCTGCGTGCGGGTGTATATGTGTGTGCATACACATATGTACATTCATATACGTATAATGTATGCATATTTTTGTATATGTCTACTTCTCTCTTTCTATCTCTCTCTATATCTCTCTCTCTCTCTTATATATATATATATATATATATATATATATATATATATATATATATATATATATATATATATGTATGTATGTATGTATGAATGTATGTATATATTTATATATGTATGTATGTTTGTATGTATGTATGTATGTATGTATGTATAGATGAATGTATGTATGTATGGACGGATGTATGTATGTATGTATGGGGACGGGAAAGGCGGGAGAGAAATGCATATGCACAAATATATACTTGTGCTGTGACACACACATGTACGCATACACACACACACACACACACACACACACACATACACACAAGCACATTTATATATTGTCTTTTCTTAATTCCAGTGCTAAATACAAAGCACAAAGCGGGGCTTGTTTCAAAATCTGGTTATGAAGGTCATAGAGTTTATCATATTTTGATTTTATATCAATTATTCTTTATGTTGTCATTTCAATGTTTCTTTTTTCCTTTGTAGTGGGAGTTATTGTTTTATTTCCACACACACACACACACACGCATGCGTACACATATTTGCACACATGCACAAGGACACTATTATCATTTGATTATTGCCCATCTCCATTTACTGTTATTACGTAGATTTGATTTCATGACATAGGTGGATTAAGTGATCCTTTCACCGACGCACATATATGTGTGTACATATGTGTGTACATATGTATGTTTATATGCAAGTCTGAGTGTGTGTGTGTGTGTGTGTGTGTGTGTGTGTGTGTGTGTGTGTGTGTGTGAGTGTGCGCGCGACTACGTGTGTGCATGTGTATGTATATCAGTTTAGTGATCAAAGTGCAGACTTTAAAGCGAAATGCTTCTGAAGTTACTGAAGTTATAATAGAAGCATAAGTCTGAACCTCGTAGCTGTGAAAGAATTCTTTGTCGTTGGCGGAAGCCCCCAAAATTAATCTATTAAAGCGGACGTATTTGTAGCTTTTTGTTGGCATAATTCAAAACAGAAACCGCATTCTATACGTAGTGGGAAATAAGTCTTTCTACTGGATATTCCCTTAGGACATTTTCCAATGATATCAGCGTAACATTAATATACAAATAAAGTGAACTCAACCCTCCTGGAACTTTATGTTATGCAGCAGTTCACATATACGTTCTCTCCTCATTCTATCGATTCGGTCAGTATTAGAAAGGTGTTTTGTTATTTCAACGGTCTTTGCGTCCCGAACTAACCAGCCGCATAACACCACATATCCAGAGCAAATCAACATATCTATTTCTCTCCTCCTTAACTGTTCTCTGTTTCAATGTCCAATTAACCCTTTTCCTTAACCCTTCTTACTCGGAACGTCATCCCTCTGGAAATTCCTCTTGTGCCCACGTTTTTTCTACAGGCGTTCACTCTCCGATGTTCAACCTAAACATCAACAACATCAATCACACTAATTATAGAGAGCATACGAATACCATGGTCAGTTATCTTTCTTCTGTACTAAACAATGGAAACGAAAATGTAAATTTTGTGTTCTTTTTACTTTTTTATCAGACATATAACGGAAAAAGCGGAAAACGGGAGTATTTATTGTGACATTTTGCCACTTTTCAAAATCATTAACTTTCGTAAGTGATGTAAAAGAGCTGTGACCAGAAATTGGTTACATCCCATCAATAGCACCGAATGTGTGATAATTAGAATTGTTGAATGAGAATAGTGAGACAGTTTAATATAAAAATCCAATGCACAAACAATCGACAAACACAGATTCTCTCAATTGACCATGCCTATCAGCTGTGGATCAGAATAATACAAACACAAAAATGCTAGGTAGATGTGAATTTTTGCCTTTACATAAATCTCTGACGTAGATGAAAGTCAGCTTTGAAGACACCAGAATGTATCACGTGCACGACTGAAACAGACTTAAATCTTATATTTATTCTGACCATACAGCTTTGAAAGTAGCACAGAATTGTTTGAATTGAGAAACCTCTTTCTGAATTTTGGCACTGAATATGAAAGGAATTCTTTCAGAAGACGAAATGCAAGTAGATATAATTTTTCTGTTGGCCGCGTTGATCTGCATGCCAACATGAGGGTCGTACACATTACGGCGTTGAACCCGCTGGACATCTACGTATCTGTCGGTAATTATTGAGAGATCGTCAGCGTAATCCAAATCATTGACGGTGATATTTTGTTATCAGATGGACTTTTTTCAGCAGCCCTTGCTCAAAATCTTGATTTGGTTACGCACTACATCATCCAGACAGTAAACCTACACATGAAGCGATCGTACTTGAATGACGAAAACGGCAAAGTGAACGGCTGGAAATGAGAATTGATACAATCAAATAGACTTTTGAATACATATCTGGTCCTAATGTGTTTGTTGTCCACCATTGAATTGCAACTGGTTTACAATCTACGCACATGACATCTGCGATGCTAGTGTGGCCTGTTCCCGTTCGTGATGCAGTGAATTCACTTGGTGGAACCGACTCAATTCATCTGCGTGAATGTCAAGGCTACCGCAATGAGGATGAAGGTTCAAATTTTAAGCTTAAAGGAGCGGTGTAAATTTTGGGTGTCTATTATTAATAATGTAAGTCAAGTAACATGATTGCAAAGTGAAATAGAGGTGGAATGC
>NC_142929.1:175432541-175452541 GCF_046866305.1 Octopus bimaculoides
GAAAGCTATGCAATAATCTATCAAGGCAACTACTAAGGAAGATGGGGTTAATAACTTAAAAGAGTTCTGGAAAAGATATATTACCTGTAATACTAATTTGGATTAAGATAAACCTATCAATAATATAAGGCTTCTAGCCCCATCTGACTATCATCAGTTCCCCAGCAAAACAAACCATTGGGAACGAGTATCGCAGTGATGATGACTTCATATCTGTTGATGACTAAAGGAAGAAAGCTTGGAATCCAAGAACAGCAACACCAATTGAAGTGTGTGGACCGCAGGGGAGACTATGTTGAAAAATACGCCTCATTTGGTCACCGTTCCACGAGAGTATCTTGCTCAGCCTATGAAACTTGATTTAATACCAAAAATCAACTTGATTTCGCAAGTTGTCAGCGAAGATATGACGTAGAAAGAGCCGATGGCCAATGAAAATTGTGACTCGCAAGAGGAAAATGAAGATGATGTTGTTCATGATGAGGAGGAGGGGAGGAGGAGGAGGGGAGGAGGAGGAGGGGAGGAGGAGGAGGATGACGACGACGATGAAGATGATGTTGTTGTTGTTGTTGATGATGATGATGATGATAATAATGATCACCATCATCATCATCATCATCATCATCATCATCACCATCATCATCATCATCATCATCATCATCATCATTGACGTCGTCGTCATCATTATCATTATCATCACCATCGTCATTCTCGCTGTCGTCATCATCATCATCATCAACGTCATCGTGTCGTTGACGTCATCCTTATCATCATCATGACGACAATAATTCTAACAGTAGCATGGACAAAACAAATAATGGCTGTTATGAAAGATGATGGTAGCATGATGAAGAAGACGACCTCATTTATGACGATATTTATGATTAACATGGTGATGAGAGTGGTGAAGGTGGTGGTGATGTGATAGTGATGGTAGTAATGGCGGTGGTGGTGGTGGTGGTGGAGTTGTGTTGACAACTGGTATTATATCTGGATGGTTCAACTCAATATCGTTGTCAGTCAGGGGACAAACAGATTTATCCCAGAGTATGGTAACGAGATCATTGTCATTAAAAATAAACTGATAAATAAATAAATATGTAAATGCTTATGCTACTTCTATGAATTAACTTGGAAATATGAACATATTCCACACAGACATAGTTATCGAGTCGATCTAGCCTTTTGATATACTCTCTTTTGGACAAGTGTGGACAATCAGTATTTGAAGTGCTAGAACGCTGAACAAAATGCTTCCGAGTATTTCGTTCGTCTTTACATTCTTTACAATCGTCTTTACAATCTCTCGTTTTTTTTTTCATCTTTTCGAGGTCGATAAGATAAGTTTCCATTGAGCACTGGCGATAATGTAATTGACTTAATCCTTCCCCAAAATTTCAAGCCTTCTGCCTACAGTAGATAGGATTATTGTTATCATTATCATTATTAAGGTGGTGAGGTAGTATAATCATTAGCACGCTGGATGCTCGGCGATGTTTCGCCCGTTCTGATTTCAAATTCTGCCGAGGTCAACTTTGATTTCATACTTTCGCGGTCGATAAAATAAGTACCAGTGAAACACTGGGGTCGATGTAATCGACTAGTCCCCTCCTCTAAAATTGCAGGCATTGTGCCTTTAGTAGAAAGGATTGTTATTTTTGCTTTGGTTTTAACCTTAATCCACAAGTTTTCAGCAGTCTTTCAAGTCCTTACAACCCTCTATTATTATCATTAACATTATTTTAATTTTCATATTTGTATATTTGTTTTGTGTTGTGGATATATATCTTTACACACACACAGACACATACACACACAAGCACACACACATACACACACAAACACACACACAAACACACACACACATGCACACACACATGTATATATACATCCCACCACACATGTATAATTTCTGTTTGCAATGTCATCGGTGATTAATAAATTATAGATACGAAAATTATAAGGTTGATTTTACTTCCGACAGTACTCATGATGTCACGTGAAACATAAATGATATACTGGACATTCTAATATGGCGACAACCGTTCTCAGACAAGATAAGAAAAAGACAAACTCAAAACACTAAGAAGTCTATACGCTGAGCAAACTGATAGAATAATGAACACTCGTCTTGATTTCTCTACTATGGGGCAAACAAGGTCAAATATTTTTTTCGCCTTTTCTCCTTGTTAGCTTCCGATGACAGGAAATAAAATTTCAACGTAATAATAATAATAATAATAATAATAATAATAATAATAATAATAATAATAATAATAATAATAATAACAATAACAATAATAATAATAATAATAATAATAATAATAATAATAACAATAATAATAATAATAATAATAATAATAATAATAATAATAATAATAATAACAATAATAATAATAATAATAATGATAATAATAATAATGATAATAATAATCAAAAACACATAATGAAAAGAAATATAACAAGTAACTGTAGAATATGTGGAGATCGACAAGAAACAATAAATCATATTATCTCTGGCTGCCCAGTCCTGGCTAAGAAGGAATATATTCACAGACACGACAGAGCTGGGACCTATATACACTGGAAGCTATGCCAACACTATGGAATAACAACAGAAAAAAGATGGTATAAACACACGCCAGAAAAGGTCACAGAAAACGAGAAAGCAACCATACTCTGGGATATGCCAATACACACAGAAAGTGAAAGCACGTTATAAAAATAAAACTACTGAATAATAATAATAATAATAATAATAATAATAATAATAATAATAATAATAATAATAATAATAATAATAAAGATCTTGAAATAGAAATTAGCAAAATGTGGAATCTGAAGACGAAAACAATACCTATTGTCATAGGTGCCCTGGGAATGACAGCGAAACGGGCTGATTACTACCTAGCTCAGATACCAGGAAACCCCAAAATGGCTGAAGTTCAAAAGATAGTGCTCATGGGAACTGCCCATATCCTACGTAAAATATGTGATCTCAAATTTTAAAGCAAACACATAATTTTCTTATGGTTTCTTAAACATTCACTTGAACAAAACTGTACAAATCCAAATATATGGTACTCTAGGCATAACACCTACATGAACTTCTAACTTGTTGTCTCTTGAGGTCTCTGGGTGAGACTTGGATCCAACTTGTACAAATGCAAAACAAAAGTCAAACATAAAATAATAATAATAATAATAATAATAATAATAATAATGTTAATGATAATGATGATGATGATGATCATCATCATCATCATCATTATCAATACTTCTATAGGCACAAGTTCTAAAATTTGTGGGTGGGTGTCAATTAATTTCACCGACCCCAGTACTTGACTGGTAATTACTTTATAGACCAGGAAGGAATGAAAACAAAGTCGACCCCGATGAATGCCGCCAAAAACACATTTCAGATAATACAAATGTAAACAACAATGATGTTTTATATAAACACGTCCTAATAATAAAAACATTGACAAATAACAAGAAATTTCTACCATTAAAATTTCCAGATAGGGAGTAACACCAACCAGGGGTTAACCAAGGAATCCTGCAGATTCCAAGTCAACCTACTCATCGGAAACACAATAGCAAATGCTCTTCTCATTTTCTTATTTTTCTATTTACAGACGCATGGTTAGAGCAGTTACATTCATTCGGACCATTCTGGTTACATTCACCCGCTTTTTACAAATTTACTGGGGAGCAGACAACCCTTTGTATCCTCAGTTTGATTTCCATGTGAAACTTGAGAAAGTTGATGAGGTCTTGGCGGAAAAGAAAAATGGCTCCCCTCAGTCCTTTCATTCGCATTTACCATAACCGACGTAAATAGATATAGTTAAACTGCCTGCTAATTCGGGAAAAGCAATGCCGTGGGACTATCTCGATGATGAATTCGGCCGATAGCCAGATTCGGCCGACGCATAATAACGCTGTTTGTCATAGCTCCACGACTCAGCAATGCCGAAGCACTGTACGAATGCATGCAGAGCAGTTTCGTCTCGCTATAGGCATCACGGGCAGGCGTGGCTACGGCACTACCATGGCTGTTGGGTTTATTCCAAGCCGTCAATGCCCCCCCACACTACCCGAGTAGCATTGGAAACCAGGAATTTCTGGAAAAGTTCTCCGAAAAAAAACAAAAACACCTTGTTGATTTTCATTGGCGTCCAGAGTTTCATCGAAGACATCGCTTTTACCTACCACTAATCCTCAATAGAACGCCATTGTGAAAAATACACCGAACGCAATATCCGAAAATGAAAAAGGGCTGTGGACTGATGGTGACACGCAAGGTGCCAGTCATTTAGGTAACAATTTGGCCAAAATTCCCAACTCTGCATTTAATAGAATTACGGACTTCAAGTAGTTAAAATCAACAGCCTCGGGTTCTTTCTCAGCAGCACCCCCTTCTTCTTCTTCTTCTTCTTCTTCTTCTTCTTCTTCTTCTTCTTCTTCTTCTTCTTCTTCTTCTTCTTCTTCTTCTTCTTCTTCTTCTCCTCCTCCTCCTCCTCATCATCATCATCATCATCATCATTATCATCATCAAAACAACAAGAATATCAACAGCAATAACAGTCACAACAACAACAACAATAGCAACAGTGGTAGCAGAACTAACATTGAATTCAAACATGGTTTGATTCTCATGCAAATTTTAGAATTCAATTCCATAATTTCTATATAATATCGTATGATATTCGTGCTTTGCCATATCATTTTTTATTAATATTTTATTATTATTATTATTATTATTATTATTATTATTATTATTATTATTATTATTATTATTATTATTATTATTGAGAGAGCAGTGCATGCCATCAAAGTGACACTGGGGTACAAATACACGATACCTGGTATACCCATCATGACTACTCGTCTGATAAGGGTACACCAGGCACATGTATCACAACCATATGTGTGCGACATGGTGATCTCATATCAAGATAAACAGTTAGAATTTTCTTCAGGTTGAGTAGCCACCCCACTTAAATGGTCCCTATATAATTATCCAAACCCCAAAGAATACCTCTCAACACATGGCTATGATGATCCCCAACTACTTCTGCTCATGATCAGAGATGCACATATCGTCAGCCACCAAGGAGTATGCTCAACTGGTTAAAGTCAAACAACCAACAAGCAAATCTGTGGTATCGAGCAGAATATCTGCTGGAGCCCATCTTTTATACCAAGACAGAACAATGTACACGATAACACTTCCAATCAGTTAAGATCAGAAGCCATGAGAGCCACTGCCTGGTACTGCATTATTATTATTATTGTTCAGTAGTTTTATTTTTATAACGTGCTTTCACTTCACTACCGAACGCAGCTCTGTGCGCCTTGGGTATGTGCTGTGGTTTGCTGTGGTGCTCTTATGTTTACTGTATTGAAAGTGTTTTGCGTAGAACGTGTGCAGTACCCAGTAGTGCAATTTTCTGTATGTTATATATATTTGTGAGTCCTGGTGTTTTTGTTATGTATTTGTTTGAATATTTTTTTATTATACCTAAGGCACCTACTATGATAGGAATTGTTTCTGTTTTTAGATTCCACATTCGAGATATCTCTATTTCCAGGTCTTTGTATTTTGAAAGTTTTTCCATTTCTTTTAGAGAAACGTTGTCATCTGCTGGTATTGATACATCAATTAGAAAGCATTTTTTTTCTTCATGATCTTTGACAACTATATCTGGTCTATTTGCCTTAATTTCTCTATCTGTGTGTATTGGCATATCCCAGAGTATGGTTGCTTTCTCGTTTTCTGTGACCTTTTCTGGCGTGTGTTTATACCATCTTTTTTTCTGTTGTTATTCCATAGTGTTGGCATAGCTTCCAGTGTATATAGGTCCCAGCTCTGTCGTGTATATTATGTCATTTAGCTCAGTGATATTGCCTGTTGTTTCTGTGATTGTTAGTTCCGTGACGGCCAGGTTTATGCTATTTATTATTGATGTTGTTTTATTGTCTATTTTGATTTTTGGGAGATATAATCTGTGGTCCATTCTAAGATCTGTGGTTTTCAGTTATTTGGTTATTCTCATTTTCATAGTATCGTAATTATTAGGTTTCCCTTCGTTATTCCCAGGCTTTAGATTTGTTTTGCCTTCCTTTTCATTCATATGTTTGTCTGTGGTGTTCTGGATTGGTGCTTTTTGTACACTATTATACATCTCTACGGTCTGGGTTTGTTGTTTTTTGTTTACTTCGTTTTTGTCGTATTATTATTATTATTATTATTATTATTATTATTATTATTATTATTATTATTATTACCATTATTGTTGTTGTTGTTGTTGTTGTTGTTGTTGTTGTTGTTATTGTTGTTCTTGTTATTGTTGTAGTTTATTATATAGCAGTCAACAGAAGGGAATATAGTTTAGAAAGAGAAACAAACACTCGATATGTTGTTTTTGTTTTTGTTTTTGTCTTTGTTTTTCTAATGCAGACATTTTAAACATCAACCTTACATTTCATTTGCTAGTTATCACTCTTTGGCGAGCAGAAACAAAAGGTGTCAACTTCAGTGCGAAAATGAAAATATCGTAGATAGCCTTTGACTCGGTTGAAATGTGAGTGTCGTTCAAAGAAATACAAAGTTATAGACGATGACTCACTAGATATACTTGATGTACCAGTGATGTCTAGAAGAGATTAGCACTGTTAGTGACAACAGAAGTAGCAGCTTTTACTAGTACTGTTTTATCGATTCCGGAAGCATGAAATAGCTTCAGTTGACATTAGTGTGTTTGATTTTCGAACACAAAGTCACAAAACTAAATGATATTTCCAATTTAATTCAACTCTCTTTATTGTTTCTTTCCGCCTACTAGCTGAATGGAATATTATAATATTAAAATAAATGGTGGTCTGAAGATGTTATTAATCACTTAAAGTATGAAAATAAACCGCTCTAAGAGCGGCATTACATTATAAGTATTCATTACAACACAAACAGCAGCAGACATGCCCTAGTGATTAAGAAGTTTACTTTGCAATCCTGAATCCGAGCATTCGATTCTTCTGCTTGGTATCTTCGATAAGTATCTTTTATTATAATTTGGAGTCTACACAACCTTTATGAGTGAATACAAACGGACAAAAACTGTGGGGAAATCCGGGCAAGGTTGTTTATGGAAGACCAGTAGTCGCCCATGCATACCGGCCTCCCCTTTCCCCGCCATTGATGTTACCCAAGGGAAAGGAAAAGTCCGATACAGCTTGGTACCTGTGACTTTGTCACTCATTTCTACAGCTGAGTGAACTGGAGCAAGGTGAAATAAAGAAAACAATGCACAAGCCGGTCCGGGAATCGAACCCACTACTACATGATTGTGAGCCCAACGCTCTAACCACTGAGCCATGCGCCTTAACATCGAAACCAGCGAGGAAATAGGAGGTGGTTGAAGATTTGTTTAAAAAGGACCGAGTAACGTATTTAACGCCGGAAAATGGCAGACGCAATAAGGGTTGACGAAAATGACCAAACATAGGTGCATCGAGAGAAGTGATACACATATTGTGAGGCTAGAGAGGTGAGAAGAGAAGGAGAATGCCTGTAGAGCCCTCGTTCAGAAGAGTTCTCAGTGAATTCTTATAAATCAGTTTGGTAACCTTCTTCGTGTTATCTATAATGTTTCTGTATGTAGGAACCGTGCAACCCAGAGTACAGATTTTCATACCTCAGTATTATGTGACTAACTTTTAAAACTGTTTGGAAAAAACTTAAAATAAAATCTTTTAAGCTACAGCAGTGGTAACATCTCAGAATGCTGAATGTTTTTTCCTTTTTTTTTTTAAATGCGGGTAACTTCTTAAAGAGTAGACGAGCCAAAAGGAAGCAGGAACAAAGGAAGGTTGAATTGTTGATGTTGATGTGCATGTGGATGTGGGGGTGGGTAGAGGAATTTCGAAGTTCTGCAAACTTTTAGCAAAAAAATATAAATATAAAGAAGAATTATCATTATCGTTTACTTGAGCTTTAAAAGAGGTCTAATGAAAAGGATATTGGTGTTCAAAAGTGGCTTTGGTAAAACTAAAACAATATTTGTATTTGAAAAGGCAACAAAAGAGGAAAATCAAACGTGCAAACGTTTAAGTTTTCCTAATGTGAAAGCAAATTTTAAGTTTGTAGTATTTCAGTTTGAAGAGACAAGCTATGTCACTAGATATTTACTAGGGACTCAAGAATGCAGTTTATTTACCCTGGGAAATGGAAAGAGTGACTTGAAAAAGTGTCTTCCAATTTATAGTCTGTTTATTGCCTTTTATATTTTTGTTGTTGAATAGTCTGTGTCAGCCCTGATCGAAAAGAGCTATGGCATGTAAGTGGCTGGTCAAATGTTTGGGTTTGGCACACATTTTTAGAACTCTGGATATTCCATTCTTCTCTTTGCTTGAGAACCACTCTGTGCACAGGCAGTATAAAATGGCTGATAACGAGAATATGCATCTGTCTGAGAAACTTAGTATGTTGTGTTTGCTGGCCTCTCCAGACAACTCTTGGAAGTTGTCTCTTGGAAGTTGTCGTTTTCTTTCTTTAATGCTCAATTACAGTGGTGTGCAAGCTACCTTACAGAAAGTTAAGGGCTAAAGTCTGTTGCATTTGTTTTCATTATTATAGAAAGATTGAAGGCGGCGAGTTGGTAGAATCGTTAGCACGCCAGTCGAAATGTTTAGCGGTATTTCGTCCGTCTTCATGTTCTGAGTTCAAATTCCGACGAGGCCGACATTACCCTTCATCTTTTCTGGGTCGATAAAATAAGTACCAGTTGAACTATGGGGTCGATGTAATCGATTAAGCTCCCTCCTCTGAAATTGCTAGTCTTGTGCTAAAATTTTTAATCAATATCATACAAAGATTAATCGATTCAATTGTTTCCTCAACTTCTCTAGATGCAGAAAATCTATAATCTGTTGCCCGAGGCTTGACTTAGCTTTCCTTGATTCAGATTACACTTGAGCCTATCTTCAAAATATGTTACTTGACCCTATCTTAAAAATCACTGTTATCCTCATTAGTGGTGGATGGTAGAATGACTCGCACAAAATGACTAATAGTTACATTCTTAGTGTGTTCAGTTCCTGCCGAGGTTGACAAACATCAGCCAAGTACTAGAATGGATGGATATGACTGACGCTACCTCTGACTTTACCTTCAAAATCTATGGGCTGATTAGGGTTTGGCATTATCCTTATTCGTAGTACTGGTATTAGTAATAAGACAGTGAGAGAGCGCCGGAAAGAATATTTGTCTGTTTAGGTTTAAAATGAAATTTCTTATCTCCCGGAGTCAATAGAGATGAATACGAGCGACGGGGTTCTTGAGGATGCTACAAACATCGATGAGGATATACTTTCAAGAAGACTTTCATGTCGAACATTATAATTTCAAAAGTCCTTGGAGTAGCAATGCTATTGGAAGAAAAGGGATAGGGGTGAGGTGTTTGAAATAAGCTCTATAGCCACTGTCATTTCGTCAGTCGGATCTGTTCTAGAGGCAAGTCATCCTTCGGTAATTTTCTCCAGTAATTCTTTTAACTTATTAAACTACTCGGAGTTCACATTAAGGACAGGTTGATATGCCTCTAGTCATTCTAACACTATACTTCGCTGATAAGGTGTAATAATGCCGAAACATATTGACCGAGCAGTTTCGCCATCACATATGCATGCATGTATGTGTGTATGTATTTATATTGCGTATTTTTGATTATATCTTTGGCACTTTAATGATTTTATTCATCTCCAAATGTTTATCTTGCCTGGTGTATTTAAAGGTTTTGTGTTACTGTATCCCTTGTGGCAAATAGGGAAATAATAATAACAATAATATTATTAATAATAATAATAATAATAATAATAATAATAATAATAATAATAATATCATCACCATTAGCGTCTGCATCCATCACCATCACCATTACCTTCATAACACACTGCAGGAATATTTTATATCAATATTTATTTTTATTTGATCATATTTTATAATCGGGTCATTTCGGCGCCTGAGGTCTATTTATTTTAGGTAAGAAAAAATAAATAAAATAAACATAACAATAAAAATAAAAATAAAAATATTGAGACCAAGAGACACCGAGAGACTAACGACACACCCAGAAACTGTATCCGCGTCAACCTTGTGTATTTTCAGTTTCTTTTACATGGCTGCCGCCTCCATCCACCCTCACATTAACCCAATCTCAATAACCACCTTGTTTCTTGGTACCATCATTTCCTTCCCAGCATCTACTTCTCTGCTTCCTCACACCATTACAGTTCTCATAACCTCCGCTTCCTTGTTTTTTTTTTTTTTTCCTCCGGTTTATCTTTGACAGCCTCTTTTTAATTTCCCACTTTTATGCGCTAACAATCCTTCATATAGCAATACTCTGGTCCTCTTACACTTCCTCTCTTTCTCTATCTCTATCTCTCCCACCCACTCTCTCACTCACTCACTCACTCACTCACTCTTTGCTGCTTCTTCTTATCTGACATTCCTCTTATTCCTTGTTTCCTCATGCTATCTCTCTCACGCCTTCCTCTTAATTTATATAATAAACCACTGAGAGACGCCACCCGCATGAAAAAACAGTATTTAAATTAGTGTTGACATATTTAATGTAATGGGCATCAAATATCTAATTAATAATTATGTGGTGAGGAAAAGACAACATTAGCTCAATGATTAATATTATTCTAATTACCATGGTAAGTACGGGAGACAATTCCAGATCCGTTTTGGTCTTCCGTTATTACTTCCACGAATCTTCTCAATAATCTATATTATAGTAATCACTTTCCTATATATATATCTCCCTATCTTTCCTATCTGGCTTCGTCACTCTCAAGAGTTACTTTCACGCTATGCTTTGGTTTACTCAACCGCTACCTCATTGTTTTTTCCCATGCTAACCACATCTGCCCTCTATTTCAATGACGATCGTTTGTAAGAAAAAACGTTGGTGCGAGTAAAAACGATTAGCCAGGCTAGTAGCAGTAACACACGATTTCGCGCTCAACGTGCAAAAAAAGTCACGGGCCTTTAACAGTCATCATTATCACCATCATCAATACCACCACCACCGCCACCACCACCATCTACCCCCACCACCAACAACAGCATCACTATCTTTTTAAACTTCTTGATTTTTCGCTTTGTTTTTCTTTTTTTGTCTTTTTCCGTTCTTTGTTTTGGCATAATATACATTACTTTACATTATTGTTAACGCGTGTTTGAGTAAATGGAATGGGTTGGCCCGTTGGAATGGATGAAACAGTAAAATGTTTCGCAACCGCCAAATAAAAACTTGCTACGTTAAACTATGCCATTCATTTGTGAGGGTGGTAGATTCTCAGATTCGTTAGCACCTCGGTCAAAATACCTTGTAGTAATTTTGTCAGTTCCTTAGGTTTTCATTTCAAATCCAAAACGTGATCAATTTTGCAATTTTTCCCTTCCTCCTTTGAGGGCTGATAAAATAAATGCCATCACCGTCACTATCATTTACGGGTATAGAAAATTGTCTGAGTTTTCGTTTCGATAGAACCGAAATTTTTGTCACATTTAGTGAATGAAAAATTTCGTTTTACGGATTATTTTCGAGTAGAGGAAATATGACGGAAGTTTGGAATTTACCATAGTACTTGAGAGAGACAAAAAAAAAAAAAAAATAGTGCGTTTGAGACCTCATTTTATTTTCGTTTGATTAAATTTTTTCAATATGATTGCTAGGACAGTCGTAAATTCCTCTAAAGATACAAACGAAAACTAACACGTGTTTACGGAGAATTAAACAGAAAAATATATAAATTTAATTACGCAACAGAACATAAACATTTTACAAGAAGAAAAAATAATGAGTTTTTCACAGAAAACAATAATTATAAGTCGAACATTCATAGTGATAACGAATAACAACGAAAGCAACACCTACGCACTCACACACACACACACACACACACACACACACACACACACACACACTCACTCACGCACACGCGCGCACACACACACAACACACACATACAATGCACACACGCATACACGCACACACACTCTCACAAGCACTCTTTGAATTATGAAGGAAAGAAGAAAAAATAACATTTTCTCATTTGCTAGCATTGCCAATAAGAAGCATATTTTCAATACAAATAGACTGGCTGAGGAGAAATCTGACAGTTTTCGATAACTAAAAAACGTATATAGTCGGAAATGTTTTATATTTAAGAACTAAGTATCGGTGGAGGGAGAAGTTGCATGTCTATGTATAGCTATCACAAAAATTGAACTGGGGTACCTCGTGCCCCAGAAAAGCAATAAGATATAGCCCTGGTCGATGTCTAGTGCAATATTTTCTCTACAAATGAGGGAAGCGTTACAGAACCATCTTCCTCGTTTCATTAAACTGAAGACGGTACGTAGACACATACGAAGCTATTGCACTAACTCATATATTAGTGAAGTATAGACGCAGTATGAAAGTTACAATCAAAGATGTTGAGAATGACGTTGACCTAGGTGGGTCAGTGCGGACAAATGAGTGTGTGGGGTCTCCATGAGAATACATGTCCTAATGACTTCATCTCTCACGATCACAGAAGCATACCGAAGTATTACTTTGTTGAGAATGCAAAAGTAAAAGCCGTAAGAGAGGTTGCACAATGCAGAAGACCTAATTGCTACATGTGTGGTAGTAAGATCCATCTGTGGGGTTTCTGCTAAGAAGACATAAAGGAACAAGAATAGCGCCAATACTAAGAACACAGAAGCAGCTGCAATAAGAGAATTAACCATAACAAGAAGAAATGCGAGGTAATAAAAGAACTTCTCAATGGTCACTCGCTCGGTCGATCTCCAAATCGCAATGACACCAATCAGTTTTGAAGAAAAAAAGAAAAATAAATTAAAAAGAAACAAGAAAAAGTAAAAGCATGGAAACATTGGATATATGTTTCTAAATAAGGTCACATCAAAACTGACCCGGAGCTAAACGCTAGACAAGGGTAACAACAATAGCAACATAATTAAATTATCTTACACGGCGCCGATTGATCTATGATATTTTACTTTCACCTGAAACTCTTAACGCCGACAACAACAACAACAACTACTACTACTACTACTACTATACTACTACTACTATACTACTACTACTATTACTGCTGCTGCTGCTACTGCCACGAGTGTAGCAAGACCATACAGAAGCAGAAACGGCAACTCACTAGAGTAGCAAGAAAATGAGAATATGTCGGAAATTGTAATTATGGTAACTACATATGATCAGAAATCCTACATTTTCTGCCTTGACAAAGTTCTCTTTAAGTTATTTACTAGAAAATTCTGATACAACGCCGACGACGGTGACGACAACAACACTACCAACAAAAGCAGCAACAACAACAACAAAAACAACAATCGGTAACAAGCAAGCATTAAAAACAAGAATTAGCAACTTGAAGTCATACATTAGATGAAGTAGAGAGAAGTGCGCCGAGAGCACAGTGTGTCGAGTTAAGGGTTTCAGGAAAACGTGCTCACCAAGGATACGGTTCACTTCAAATATTGAGAGATATATAGAGTGCGGGGAAGAATAGAGAGACTGAGTGAGACAGAAAGGAGATTAAGAAAATGATGGGAGACAGATAGGAAGGACGGGTGTCAATGTATGTATGTATGTATGTATGTATGTATGTATGTATGAATGAACATGTCTGTATATATATATATATATATATATATATATATATATACATACATACATACATACAGACATACATACATACATTCATATATATATATATGTATATATGTATATATATATATATATATATATATATATGTGTGTGTGTGTGTGTGTGTGTGTGTGTGTGTGTGTGTGTGTGTGTGTGTGTGTATAGATAGATAGATAGATAGATAGATAGATATAATAAACACAGTATATGTTTTTGTGTTGCTATCCGTTTCATTCTATGAAAGCATGCCAGACATTATTTTTAAACGCGTCTGGTATCTCAGCGCAGTCTTCAGGTACCGCCCTCATAGCATAACAAGCTAAAAATAGGACGACAAGGAAGACAGAATGAGAGGAAACGTAAGAAAAGGTGAGAAAGAAGTAGATACAAAAGGTGGAAGATTGCAAAAACCGGAAAACGAAACAGAAAGCAGAAAGAAGCAAAGCGGCATAGGGGTTGGAAATTAGAACTCCGATCTTTTTCAAATCTAAAAACTCTAATAAAATTCACACACACACACACACACACACACACACACACACACACACACACACACACACACAAACACACACATACACACACACACACACACACACACACACACACACACACACACAGATATATATATATAGAGAAAAATAAGTGATACAAGAGAGAGAGAGAGAGAGAGAAAGAGGCAGAGAGAGAGTAAGAGAGGGAAAGCGTAAGAAAAAATAGGTGATAAAAGAGAGAGAAAGAGAGAGAGGAAAAGTGTAAGAAAAATGGGTGATACGAGAAAGAGAGAGAGAGAGAGAGAGAGAGAGAGAGAGGGAGAGGAAAAACGTAAGGAAAAAATGAGAGATACAAGAGAGAGTGTGGGAAAAATTGAAAGTAAGAGTGATGTGGAAAAAGATAGGAAGATGAGAGATCATTATGTTTCTTCATAGCATCTTTCTGAAAACCATGTGAATCTCTCTCACTGTTACCAGTCACTTCGGTTCCACAAACTATGTCTTTACTTCATCCCACTATAGATATACCGGGGTGGGGAGAAGGTAAACTAGAGATTACTGAACTCCTACATTGTTAATATGTGCGTTCCTATGATATTTGCATGAATGCATACCAGTGTATCTTTGTGTATGTGTTTCTTTATATCTTTGTTTCGGTAAAATCGCAATTCAGTTTTGAAGACTTTGAAAAAAATAATTAAATATCTTTTTCAATATAGGACACTGGACAACCTTTTCTTTAATTTATAAACATTTATAAACATGCACGAAATGTATTACTCGTTGCAGTAACGTTTCTCTTGAAGTTTGAGACTTTATAGCAAAAAAAAAAGAAAGAGAAAGAAAAAACATGTAAACAACAAAAAAAAAGTTGTTACTGTTTGTTTATATTTTTGTCATTTCAAAACAAAACTTTCTGTTCAAAACATTGCCTTATAGATAAAATACTTTGTTGGTTGTGATAACAAACAATTAATGTATTAATGAGTTGAACTGTTCGAAAATTTTCAATTTTCTATGTTTTTGACTGTTGCGACAAACGAATGGATTTCAAAAATACACTCTTTTTTCCCTTTGTCTTTTTTGTTTCTTCTTTTTTTTTTTTTCTTTTCTTTTCTTTTTATTTATGAGATCTGCAGCTTTACAAGATTGCGGTGTAAACATCTTGTTACACAACTGGCTCCTTCAAAAATGATGGAGTCCGCATACGGTGGTTCGATTCACTACAAAGAGCGACCGAATTTGTTTCGAATCAATAGGAAGGGCATATTTGGTGATTTACTCTTAGATTATAGTGAAAAAGTCTGAGTAGCCATGCTTACAATGCCTTTGAACAGTAGATTGCTTGACATATATTGTCACGGGACTAAACAGCAACTAAGAGCACAAACATTCTCTTCTTGAGAATGTTCCAAACAATGTAATACAAAGATCCTTCGTTTCACCTACTATGATTAAGTTTTATTGACATATTCTTCCCGCTCTCCAACAAAATGTATCATAGCTCTGTATAAAGCCGACATCATAATTATAACTCCCACCTTTCCTTAAACTTAGTTACTCAGCAACTGAAGCACTTTATCAGCCATTTTGTATATATATATATTTTAAAGCAGCATTCCCATGTATGACTTATAAATTGAAAACTATTTTCTCTCGATAAGAATTGCCTAAATTGAACTTCCTAAATTGAGCGTAATTTATTTGCCTCGTGATATGCCGTGCTGACAATTCCAAACAAGGATGAAATGGCTCGATACATGGCTAACGACCACTGGAACTTTTAAGATGTTTATAACGCGTAGAAAAAGAAACATTAAATGTGTACATTCTGTAGAACTTAAATTTCAAACTTCCAAACCCGCCTCTTAACTTAATCGAAAAAGGATTGTCTCCCCTATAATAGGTGATCGCTAGAGGTACACCATGTGTATAACTAAAATGCAGTGCTCCAATAATGCATCATCCCTTTTCTTGCTAGTCTCAGTAAATAATACTGAATACAATCAACCATCACACATAAATAATCTTATACATGGAAGACAAGTATGTTTGGAAAAAATTACATTTCGTAGCATAGATGTAAGGGTCTCGTAGATTAATGTTTACTTCGAATCTGTATCTGTACGTCCAGGCTTAAGCGATATTTTTTAAAGAAGTTTAGCAAGCCCGTCTTCTCTTTCCACGCCATCGTTGTTTATCGAAGAAAAAAGACCTCCGACTTGACCCGTTACACGTGACATCAGTGTTCGTTCATGCATAGCAGTCAGAACGCAAAAGAACTGGGACAGACATCGTAAGGCAGTTTCCTTTAAGCTTGTGCGAGCGTACATGATTTACAGTTAGAAAAGGGAAAATAAAATGTACGAACACAAGATTTACAGGATGAAGTTTAATTAAAATTGTTCTTTAACTGATGAAATTTAAGCGAAGTTTACCTACATGGATGCACACATATTAAGGGCACCAAAAAGTAATGTCGTATTTGATGTAATGAGTTCAAATCAGCATAAAACATGTCGTAAATATATTTATTCATTCAAAATATCGTAGCCATCGTTAACAATAGCATGTTCCCACCTCGAAACCAGTTTTCTGATTTCTCGGGCAAAAAGAGAAAGTCAGACAATCCATAGACTGGAATACAAAAACAATTTCACTTCAATTTCACAATAACTCCCATCCATATGCATACGCGTGTCTGAACCTCATACATACACACACGCGCATACATATACACAGATACACATACACGCATGCGCGCGCAGATATTTAACTATAATACAGTTGTTTTAAAAAAGAATACACAATATGCTAACGTCCTCGCCGGGCGAAATGCTTAGCGGTATTTCGTCTGTCTTTATGTTCTGAGTTCAAGTCCTGCAAAGGTCGACTTTGCCGATCATCCTTCGGGGTCAATGAATTAAGCACCAGTTGCGTATTGGGGTCAATCTAATCGACTGGCCCCCTCCCCCAAAATTTTGAGAATATGCTAACGTCCTCCATGTTGTAACTATTCTGTCTACTATCCTACCTCTACATTTCTCCATTTCCAACCCCGTTTCTTAAATCAACCCAACTCTAGTTTTCAACTCCTCTTCTTTCTCCTTTCTAATTCGACATTGTCATCCCTCCACCCCCGCCTCTCTCTTAATACTTGCTCAACTGTAATTCCTTCTCGCGAATGATACAGACTGTTACTCACCTTACTTGCTATTTACATTGTAACACTTATAAGTTTGTCTGCTGTTTCAGTATTGTAATCTTATCTTAGTTGACACCTGGCGACTTCGATGGGAAATTTTCGGATACGGCATAGAACATAGAACAGCTATGCGCGCGCGTGTGTGCTTGTGTGTCCGACACACATTGTTAGAAATGGTGGGTTCAAGGTTTTAACACTGACCGGTTGTCTCATCCCTGCGAAAGTATTCTCCGTAATGAACTGTCTGATGATTTTGAGAAATTCATTGAAACTTCCCATTCCCACAATAAATTTTGTTACACAAATATATCCTATATTAAGTTCTCTCTGTTCTCCTCTTTTCCCTCTCTCTAAGTGATAGTAGTTTTATGTACAACATTTCTTCTGTTCATATATATATATATATATATGTTTATACACACACACACACACACACACACACACACACATACACACACACACACACATACACACACACACACACACACATATATACAAATATATGTGTGTATGAATGTATATAAGCATGTATATGTATATACATATATGCATCCATATACGTATATATATACATATATATATATTTCCTCCCTCCACCATCCTCTCTATCTATTTATCTATCTGTCTTCCTCTATCTTCCTATCTACCCTTCTGTCCTGGCCTCTACTTCACTGCTTCTGTCCCTTCCTCCTTGTTCCATTTCCTCCCTCCACCATCCTCTCTGCTCTCGTGTGACCTGTGGTCAGCTTTCTTTTCACTCCAGCCGCTGTGAAGGCAAGACGAACTACTAGCGTTCTACCTCAGATTTGCGTTTGGCCGTACGGCTTTTGAATGTTGTTTTCACTGTCCATTTTTTCCTGTCTTGGTTTGTGTTTGCCACCTTGGAATCCTCTGTGTAGTTGGTTGATCCACTACTCAGGAAGAGACTATTCTAGAGTACGTCCTGTCTGGTCTTCGAAACGTCTAGATAGAATAGAGACAGCTGATGAAGGGATATTCCAAGGGGCTTTCCGTTTTCCTATGTGTTCGTTCCGTTGTCTGTAGTTTATTGTTCTAACGTCCTGTACCCTGATATGCATGTATATACACATGTAGATGTAAGTATGTACATATATGTGTGTATACATGTATATATATTCTTTGTATTATTATATATATATGTATATGTATACATGAATGTATGTATATATGTGCTTATGTATGTATTTATTGCCTCTATATATGTGTGTGTGCGTGTGTGTGTGTGTGTGTGTGTGTGTGTCTGTGTATGTGTATGTGTGTGTGTGTGTGTGTGTGTGTGTGTGTGTGTGTGTGTGTGTAATGTCTGCATAAGAGAAACCTCTGCACAGGCATACTGAACACGTAAGTTTTATGCAAGAGAAAACATCAAGTCTCCCTCTTTCTCCCTTTCTCTCTTTCTCTTTTCCTCTGACTGTCTGTCTGTCTCTATTTATCTCGCATAAAAGCGCGTATGCACATACATGTCCAAAGGTTACTCCAAGTTTCGAGTCCAACATATTTACTGACATGACAGGAGGCATTGAATAGTTTCATTTTAATTTTTCGACAAATATGTTCCAACGAAGTCACTATTAACTTCAATATTTACGTACATATCGCTCTTACAGCTACTCAATGTCATTTCAGTAAAATTGATTGTCCCACTCAGCAAACCACTGTTTTGTGGCTGAATGAAGATCTTCAATTCAGGAAAATTGTCTCTCCCTCAAATGGGAGATTCAAATTAGGTAACCCATGAAAGCGACAGGAAGAAATGTTTGATGAATAGGCTGAATGAAGTATCGATTCAATGAAATATTCACAAATGACAGTCTTTAACCGCCGAGCATCGTAAACATGTGCACTCAAATTTTCATGATGCTTTTATCTTGATGCAGTCGCCTAACCATCAAATAATAATCACATCACAATAATCACTTGTGATCGTTGCTTTGTGTGTTGCGTACGCAGCACATCCCAAGAGTCTAAGAAGGCCGTGTTTCTTATCTTGTATGTCCCGAGCAGAAATCTGAATTTTTTGCGCAGTTTGGGTCCTTCTTTCGGCTTGTAATCGCAGTGATGGATCCACGTCTCAACTCCGGTTATTAATCACCACTTCTGGTTATTAATCCCGTTCGCATTTTTTTTCTGGTTGTCGCTCCCACAGGCTGTTCTGACCGCAGTTAGCATTCAAGAGGCATCCTGTTGTAACGATACTCAGTAGTCCAACGTTTGATCGTTGCAAATGAAGGCAGTCCTGGCGGATCACATTTTACATGGGATCATCGACTGTCTGTGATACAGTCTTCCCTAAAGTCAAAAATTCAATGACTGCGTCATACTATAGTTTCCGATTTTTTTTTTATTCCTCCTGAAATGCACATTGCAAGAAAACAAAGGAGGGTAATGAAAATGCTAATATTCTGTGACAGCAATTCATACAAACAATATTATATATACACCCAGGCCTATTCTCCATTTTTTTAGGAGAGGGTAGCCGCAACAAGACACACACCAGGCATTCCATTCATTTCCAAACTCAAAGAGGCGAG
>NC_142929.1:175457541-175462541 GCF_046866305.1 Octopus bimaculoides
TGATAATTCAATAAGGTTCGAACATCAATTAAGGTTGTTCATTATTTTTGCAGTCTGCAGAGAAATGGCTAAAATTTGCTCTGCTTATAATTATACCATATGTTACGTATATGTGTGCGTGTGTGCGCGCGTGCGTGTATGTGTGCGTGTGTGTGTGTGCGTGTGTGTGTGTGTGCGTGTGTGTGTGTATGCGTGTGTAGGTGTTTGTGTGTCTGTGTTTGTCCCTTCCATGATCGCTTGAAATCGATGTTGGTATGCTTAGTCTCCGTAACTTAGCGGTTCGGCAAAACAGACCAGAAAAATATTACGCTTACAAAGAATAAGTCCTCCGATCGATTTGTTCGACTAAAAAGCGAGCGATGCTCCAGCATGGCCACAACCAAATGACTGAAACAAATAAAATAAAAGAATATATCTATCTATCTATCTATCTATCTATCTATCTATTTATCTATATATATATATATAGGGAGAATTCACAAAAAAAATCAAAAGACGAAGACAGGTGGTGTAGACAACAAACAGATGTATTAGTTTAACGCTCGGGAAGTGAAAGTCTTCAACGTTTCGAGCCTACGCTCTTCCACAGAAGGAAACAAGGAGAGAAAATAAAGAATGTGTAGTGGCTAGCGATCTATCGTGGTGAGAATCCAGGTAGAACAGTCCAGTGTAGAAGGTGTAAAAGTCCGTTGGGTAATGAGAGGAGACAGGATCAACTGGTGTGATCACGTAAGCGTGTAATATATGGGGAGAATTCACAAAAAAAAAGAAAGATGAAGACAACAAATAGATGTATTAGTTTAACACTCGGGAAGTGAAAAAAGTCTTTAATGTTTCGAGCATACGCTCTTCCTTAGAAAGGAACAGAGGTAAATATTCAAGTGTAGTCAATGTATTTCAATGAATGTAGTCTCTTTCTTTATCTGTTGTTATTCAAATATTCTGTCACTGTATTGATGGGGACAAAATTATATAGTACAAATTTAAATGAATATATTTATAACGAATGACATTTCATAGAGAGCAAACTCGATTAACTGGCTATAGACAGAGATATATCTTAAAACGTATAAATACATGGTGTTGGAAATTATCAATCCAATAAACGTATTTTCCCTCTTTCAACGAACATCTACTGTCCAGAACGTTTAACTTTCATTCATGTCATCATTATAGCATAAAACTGACTATTTTACTCTCTTCTTGGTTTATGCTATTTTCTTTTCACATACATACATACATATATACAAACATACATACATGCATACATACATATATATATATATATATATATATATATATATATATATATATATATATATATATATATATATATATATATATATATATAAATCAAATGTACATACATGCATACATACACACGCACGCACACATATATGTGCATATATATATATGTATATATATATATATATATATATATATATATATATATATATATATATATATATATATATATATATATATATATATATATATAAATATAGCTCTTCGAAACGCTTAGTTTAGAATAGGGGGCAACTGATGAAGAAAATATTCTCTATGTGGTCTGTTTGTTTTCTGTGCTCTGTTTATGTTCTGTTTTTCATTTTGTCCACCTTTTTTTGTGACGTCCTGTACCCAGATATGCATCTATATATACATGTAGATGTAGGTATGTACATACATGTACGTATGTATGCATATACTCACATATTATTTGTATTATATATATATATATATATATATATATATATATATATATATATATATATATATATATATATATATGTATATATATATATATATATATATATATATATATATATATATATATACATATATATATATATATATATATATATATATATATATATATATATATATATATATATATATATATATATATATATATATATATATATATATATATATATATATATATATGTATATATATATATATATATATATATATATATATATATATATTTAATTGCTTTTTTTTCTGCACATACCTACTCAGTTACAAATTTTTCACACACGCAATTACACAAACACATTCATACTTAAACACATATTTATTATCTATGACATTCTTCCCCTTCCTTTCTTTCTTATTCTCTCTCTCTCTCTCTCTCTCTCTCTCTCTCTCTCTCTCTCTCTCTCTCTCTATCTATTTATCTCTATCTCTCCCCCCTTTTTTCTTTCAATTTCTCTTTCTCTCTCTGTCGGATATACTTAATCTTAAACCACACACACTTCTTCGTTGTAGTCACACACATGAATAGATACATATATACATACAAACACACGAATATGTGCACAATGACACACACACACACACACACATGCGCATTCAAGCTTCCTCACTCATTCCCTCTTACACACACTCTCACACACACACACACACACACACACAGACATATATATATATAGATATGCGCATATATATATATATATATATATATATATACATATACATACATATACATACATATACATATACATACATACGCACACATACATACACACTCACATACGTACACACGTGCGTACAAGCACACTCACACGTGCGCAGGAACACACATTCACACACATACACACATATACACACACGTGTATATGTGTGTATATAGCTTTACACGCATATACACATGTATAACCATGCACTCACTCATCAGTTTCCACACTTCTATACATATTGACTTTCAACTGTGGATATTTGCATTCTTAACCTCCCCGCTCTTATCCATACTACTTATGTACTCTTCTTCTTCTTCTTCTTCTTCTTCTTCTTCTTCTTCTTCTTCTTCTTCTTCTTCTTCTTCTTCTTCTTCTTCTTCTTCTTCTTCTTCTTCTTCTTCTTCTTCTTCCCCTCCTCCTACTTCTCTTTATAGCCTCCTTGGATCTGCAAACAGAGGAAGAAAATCTATGCCTTTTGCTGTTGTGTTTATGTATATATGTATGTATGTATGTATGTATGTATGTATGTATGTATGTATGTATGTATCTATCTATCTACTTATATTTATATATGTATATATGTATGTATGCATATATATATGTATGTATTTATATATATATATGTATTTATTTATATATATATATATATATATATATATATATATATATGCATGTATGTATGTATATATATTGTGTTTATGTGTGTGTGTGTGTGTGTGTGCGTGTGTCTGGGTGTTTGCATGTGTGTATCTACAAGTGATTGTGCTCGTGCACGAGTGTATGGTCTTCATTACACTACCTTGAAATAAAAGCTGATAGTAAATCCATACATACAAACGCACGTAAAACACACAAGGGTACGTTTATAAATGCACGTATATTGACCTGTGTATATGTGTGAGTGTGCGTATGTATATACGTTTGCGTGTATGCATGTATTTTTGCATGTATGTGTGTGTGTGTGTGTGTGTGTGTGTGTGTGTAACGGATAACCAGACAAGAAGAAGGCAAATAAAACAGCGAACCAAGTAAATATTTTATTTGCGGCAATGTGGGAGTCCCTTCTCTTTACAACAAATAGACCCTCAAACAGTTCCCAGTTTACGAAACAGATACAAAGAAAAAAATAAATATATATTAAAAAAAATAATCAACTGTCTTCGTTCTGAAGTCCTGGGACCCCTCTTAACTCACCCCCATTTGCACACATTTAAACTGTAAGGTGACTGAGGACAGTACAGTCAATAAACAGAGGGGTCTGAATTGAGCGCGGAGTCATTTGAAGTGATTTGGCGAGTTAAGTAGTGTTACGTAGACAACTGAAGGATGATCCACATTCAATGAAGTGTTCAAACTCTTCGGAATAAGAGCACACAAATCCGTCATTCAACCACTTCAATAAAATCAAATACGTGTAGCGTACTTGGGCATACACGTATGTACACACACACGCACAGACACACACACACACACACACACACACACACACACACACACACACACACACACACACACAAACACTCATTCTCATTAAAAAGTAGACGTTTTTTATGTACATATATATTACTATAAATATATGATTTATGTATATATACTAATGAATATCTGCGTCTATGTGCTTATGTATATATATTTTTTATTGCTTAGTCCGACGTAGAAAATGCAATGCCCAGGACACATTCCATGGCCTTTGAAAACGATTTGAGGTAAGGAGGAAATTATTCCCTGATCAGAGACCTGTCCCAAATGTGTCGACTCTATTAAAAGCACTTAAAAGCTATGTTATAATGTGTAACGGATTGACAGATTAAGTCTACCATCTACGAACAGAAATGTTGCTGCCTTCGACAGGCTTTCATACAGTTTCACAAATTTTACTCTATATGTGTTGTTGGGTAGTTACAGATATTGATATATGCTAATACGATTTAGGTCCATGCACTTTTGTGTTAATATATTCAAATGTACATGTTATACTATATAATGCAACATACATGGTATATTATTAATATTTCTTATATTATACATGATCTGCAAAGGTAAGAGATTGTTGTAAAAAAGACAAACTTTTTTTAATGAAGAATAAAAGCTGTGCGCTCGCGCGCTCACACACACACACACACACACACACACACACACACACACACACACACACATACACACACACAAAACAAAAACAAGCATATTCACGCATGGACATGCACTCTATCCCACGTTAGGTGATGGTAAACCAAACAAGAAAAAGGTGAGAGCCACAAGTTCCCTGGCTTTAATCCTATTTAAGAGATCATATATTCGTTTTGATTATCACAAAGTTTGTTCATTGCTGGCCTGTAAATAAAAATAGAAACATACAGCTAATGCAGTCAAGTTATTGGTAAAGAGCTGAAATCTAACTTCTTTATTCATGAGTTCAGCAATTCAAGATTTACCATTGAACCTTAGGAGGGGCATTATGCTGGTATTAATAAATACACGCACTGGTTCGTTCCTTTATTGTTCGTGTTCTTTCTTTTTTTTTTTTTTTGTCAAATAATTAT
>NC_142929.1:175467541-175480041 GCF_046866305.1 Octopus bimaculoides
GGGTACGCTGTTCCGTTGATCGGATCAACTGGAACCCTCGACGTCTTAAGCGACGGAGTGCCAACAATAAAATCTATTTCCACACTTACTGTTGTCCCATCAGCTTTAATCTAATGGATATGTTCGAATATAACACATTTGGAAACTTTAAAAAAAAAGAAGGAAATATTAGCGCGTTTTAATCCTTACAATTGTATTTACTAATCTTTAAAAATGGAAAGAACTTCGTAATGACTCGAACATAAAACAAGCTGTTCTCTTTAATGAACTGAAATTTAATGACTCAAATATAAAACAATTCCTGCTTTATGAGAGGAACTCTTCAAATAAAACCTATGTTCCATATATCGGTTTTGGAGGTTCTGTAATATCTTATTTTGTGGTTAGGCGTGTAAATTCAGTAGATGGGTTTCTGTTACGTATACTGTAGTGTTAGGAAGCTTTGTTATATTGAGACTTTTGTTAACTAAGCACCAATTCCTCTTGTGAAGGTTGGGACAAAAACACATATCGGCAACTGTAACTGAATGAGGAATAACAGTAGTAGCAGGAGTGGCAACTACACCAGCGATAATAATTCTTTATATAAAAACAAAGCTACAAATATACAAGATTTGGCATAAATGATTAAATCTAGTCCAGTACATTATTTAGATCTAGAGAAAGGAAATGCAATCAACTTCCTAGCAAGAACTGAACTTAAAACATTTGTGTTCAGAGCACAACTAAATACTGCAAACTCTTAATCTGACACTCAACCATTCCCGATGTTCCATTAAATATTTCCTATACAGCCACCAATCTTGATGTTTTCTGAGAAGATATAAAAGATGATTGAAAGTTTCATGCTTTAAGGCATGAAATAACCGATTCGAACCTGTAGTTTCGGTTTGTTGAGAGCATTTGCTTGTATAAAACAGCTCAGGTATACTCAAGGCCTGTAATTTTTTGTGAGCAGGTGTTAGTCGGCTAATTCAGTGCAGTTGTTGACTGGCATTTACCTTCATCGATTTCAGAAGGATAAATGACGAAGCTGCCCTCGGCGGAATTCGAACTCATAGCATAAGGAGCTGTAAATAAGTAACGCAAGGTATTTTGTCCGTTTCCTCTAATGATTCTGCCTACAAAAATGTTAATGCAAGCGTAGGCTTCAAAATGGAAATTTTTAATTAAACGTCATACAGGTATTTGATACTTGACTATTATATATAGTCATACATACACAGACGCAAACACATTTATATATATAACAAGTGGAGGGATATATTTATATGCACACCAAACAAATATATACATTCATACACTCACTCACAAATATATACATATATAAACAAGCTAACATCTTCAACATTGTGCACAAAGCAATAGAAGTAATAAACATCATTTTGAGGATAATAATAACAAAACTATATAAAATTAAAGCAACATCAGTCTAATATTTTGTTAATTAAAATACCACAGATGTTAGCATAAGCCAACAGGCCCATGGAAAATAAAAAATAAAAACGTTTGAAGGAATGTTTTGGTTGGTCAAATAATGACAGAACGAAGTCAAAATTTTCATTACAGATAAAATCACACGCATCTACAAATACATACACTATGTAATCTAAAATTCTTGTTGCTTTTTGTAAATTTTAATTTCTTTTTAAAAGATTTAGCTGTTTAAAATGGTTAAACCACATCTCAAGGTGAAGACTTACGCCAAAATTAGAAATCAAGGTGAAAAAACTGAGTATGTCAAAACGGTGAAGTATTGCAGTACGTTCATGGTAGATTCGATAAGGTTCCTCTATATTCTGAGTTCAAATTCCAACAAAGTTGTCTCTTACCTATCCACTTCCTTAATTAAGTACTAGGACCAATATAAAAACATGTTGCACTTCATTGAGGTTCGTAGTCTTGTATTAATTTAAAAAGCAATAATTTTAGTTACTTGCAGACGAGGGGTCATTAAAGTCCCCAACAGCCCATCCTGTCGTCTGATTTTGAGTTTCGGTTACAGTTGACAATTTATCTAACATAAGTAGGTAATGTCCTTCAAATGATGCTAGGCATTTAATATTTTATTCATTAAATTGTTTGCGTTCATTTGTAAATGTGTTTGCGAGTGTAACTAGTTTTGCAGTGTTGAGAGCTTTCATTAATTTGTGAAAGAACGCCATTCAATTGACTTTATATGAATTATTTTTTAATGTTGAAAGAATTCATGTCGTACTATTTGTGATACATTCACTATTTACTTCTGTTACACCTATGTTATATATATATATATATATATATATATATATATATATATATATATATATATATAGATATAGATATAGATAGATATAGATATAGATATATATATATATATATATATAGATATATATATATATATATATATATAGATATATATATATATAGATATATATATAGATATATATATATATATATATATATATATATATATATATAGATATATATATATATAGATATATATATATATAGATATATATATATATAGATATATATATATATATATATATAGATATATATATATATATATAGATATATATAGATATAGATATATATAGATAGATATAGATATATATATATATATATATATATATATATATATATATATATATATATATATATATATATATATATATATATATATATATATATATATATATATATATATATATATATATATATATATATATATATATATATATATATATATATATATATATATGAGTGGCTGTGTGGTAAGTTGCTTGATTACAAACCACATAGTTCCGGGTTCAGTCTCACTGTGTAGCATCTTGGGCAAGTTTCTGCTGCTATAGCCTCGGGCCGACCAAAGCCATGTGAGTGGATTTGGTACACGGAAACTGAAAGAAGCTTGTCCTATATATATATATATATATGTGTGTGTGTGTGTGTATGTGTGTGTGTGTGTGTGTGTGTGTGTGTACAAAGAAAGAAAGGTATTTTATTGTTTTAACCATCTACACCTGTTTGTGTAAACCAGTGGCAGACATCCAGAGTATTTCAGCAAAAGACATAATATTATGTTCGTTGCATGTCCTCATATATCCTAATCCGGCGTATTATGCGTAACCACGGTAGTATAACAGAATACAGGATGATAGAAGGCGAGATTAGATAATCTTAAGAGAAGGGAGGAGAAATTCTCACAAATATAAACAGTCATATATATATGACTGTATAGATTTGTATATTTGTATATTTGTATATCAACGATTTGTATCCTAGCCTCATCACAGCAGAACGTTGTCTATGGCCAAGCGTTTAATTCGCGAAATGCTCAGTCCAAATGCTTGCAAAATTAGAGTACAAAAGCGAACTTACTAAAAGAAAAAGGGACAACTCTAAGTAGCAGGTGTACAATGAAATTAACAAGTGCATCGCAAGCTAATAGCTCAACTCCTTTTCAGAAGACACTGGGAAAGAACAGTGTAACTTTATTTGTTTTTTAAATTAAAAAAAAAATCTACGGATTCTTACACTAAAGAAGGGACTGGTTACGAACTAAGGAACAAAGCTCTATTAATAATTAATAATTAATAATCAATGACAAAGATCTCGAAAGAGAATGAGTGAGAGAGAGAGAGAGAGAAAGAGAGAGAGCTGGAGCGGAGAGTGTGGACAGAGATATGGGAACGTAGAAGTATTTAAATATCTATTGGGTACTGTAGTCTTGTGGAGGCGCAATAGCCCAGTGGTTAGGGCAGAGGACTCACGGTCATAGGATCGCGGTTTCGATTCCCAGAACGAGCGTTGTGAGTGTTTATTGAGCGAAAACACCTAAAGCTCCACGAGGGGATGGTGGCGAACCCTACTGTACTCTTTCACCGCAACTTTCTCTCACTCTTACTTCCTGTTTCTATTGTGCCTGTTATTCAAATGGTCAGCCTTGTCACACTGTGTCACGCTGAACATTCCCGAGAACTATGTTAAGGGTACACGTGTCTGTGGAGTGCTCAGCCACTTGCACGGTAATTTCACGAGCAGGCTGTTCCGTTGATCAGATCAACTGGAACCCTCGACGTCGTAAGCGACGGAGTGCCGAAATTCGATGCTGGAATGATTATGGCGAACGCCTTTCATTATGTGTATGCTCGAACAGAACAACTAGAAAAAGCAAAAATGAAACAAACAAGTTAAAATATATATGTACGGGAAGTGGCGGAAACCTTCCAAAATGTTCCGTTTTTCATTATCACAATTTCATGCTTGTTATTTGATTGCCATACTTTTTAAGCAACAATGAATGCATTGAAGCATCAACATTATAATTCAGAACACACAGAACGAGCTAGCGTGGTAGCTTCTACGTGGTTGCTTACCCTGTTAGAATTAAGTCAAATTTACCCCGACAAAAAGAGTGGGGAAAAGCGTATTTAGAGTCAAGAGAGAAAGAAGGATATAGAAATAATAAAAACATTAACTAAAATCCATTATAAAATAACAACAACAACGATAACAAAATCATTGATAACTCGTACAACAAGAACAATAACCGCAACATAATAACAACGAGAACAGATGAACAATTACAAGACAAAGAAGTGAAGAACAGGTTGCTACTAGTTGCTTGAAAATAAATGTAAATAGTCAACATTAACAATGAACAGATTAAATCTGAGAACTTAACCACCTGTGATAGCATATTACAAAAGAACATTGTCCAGGAATGAATTAGGATATTTTTTAAATGATGGGCTGAGGGAGTAAGACAGTAGTTGATAGTACCGTTAGAGTACTGGACTAATTACATTGTGGTATGTAATTATGGCTCCTCTATGCTGGAGTTCAAATCCTGTTGTATTTATGTTTTCTTCTTTTTACTTCTATAATCGATGAAATAAATATCGCAAGTCAAATTAAAGTTAAAGCCTGTTTGGCGTCTAGGCTCATCAGGACCGATCTTAGGCTGGTCACTTGCAATGTTCAGTGACTGAGAGGGCAATATTCCCTACGAGACATGATGCTAGCCCGAACAACAATGTTAACCCCTCACCTGTTGCTGATATTCATTTTTAAGATAAACAGCAGTGTGAAACGAAGTGACTTGCACAAAGGCACAATGCGCCGTACCATCCGGAATTAAAACTATGACCTTGCGATTATGATCTTCACACCTTAATCATTACGCAACACACCTTCGTGCTAATCAAGCACTATATTCCATATAGTCAAATATTTTTCTCCAGAATATGATGCCTCGGGACAGTGTTTCAAAGCAAGAATACACTCGGGTGGAGAACGACAAAAATAGAAGAGCAACAACCTGACAAAGAAATATACTATATCTAATTACGTTGATATACGTCTAGTATTGAATTGTGAGTGGTGTTTATTTTCTCAACTATCGTCATGGGGTCTCTGAAATATGTATCTATCAAGTACCAGGATTCGATATTATAGTCTATAGTCATTTCACGATGTGCAGACTTATGTCTATCTAAACACATCAAGAATAGGCCAAATTTGTTGAGTGCAAGTTTGTATAAACCCTGTCTTCAACTCAAATTTATATTTCCATCCACCGAGATCGATAAAATAAATACCATGCACATTATTGGGTTAAATATTCAATTGTTTGGACCCGTTCTTGCAAATGCGTAACCTTGAGATAATGAGAGATATCGAAAGCAACATTATCTTTCATGTTTCTGGAAGGAAGAGAATTAGACAAAATTCTTTCTAGATTCTACTTGGATCAGCATTATGGGCTATATACCCTCCGTGCGCTCAACAAATTTTTATTGCCATGGGTTAAAAGGAGAAAATAGAGCTGCGAACTAAATGTATTTTTTAGTGTCACATATCTGAGATTAAAGCTAGCTTCCCATGTCTTAAATCTTGATAATAGCTAATGTGGGTCCGCTTCCATAGATTATAACGTTCCTAAAAAATTATCACGAGCCAAGTGAAAAGAAATACAGTAGGTATCCGAGACATGAAGCATTGATAGGTTATCATCGTAATAGTTACTGACTTTGCATCATTGATAAGAAAATTTTGAAAGAAAATTGGGTCTAAACTAAACAACTCAGCAACACCCAAAATATACAGCTCATCAAAAATCCCAACTGGACAACTAAAGAACTTAGCACAACCTGAATGAAAAGCAGCAATTAAGTGTGATAATTAACAGCAATGTCCCTTCTAGGAATAAAAAAAATTTCTGTTTCTTCTACTGTGGCAAGATACAACCTGGATTTGACACAAAATTACAACTATTTAAGTGCTGAAGGACTCGTGTATACCATTCCATTACCTTTTTTGTCTACTTACTAAAATGCATTTTCTGATGTGCACCCCCGACACATCGGTAAGGTCCAATACTTAGCACATAAACTAAACTTAACATTATGCACAGTACTTATAGAGAGTGGTGTCATTTGCTTGAAGCGTTGTAATGTTTAAATCATAAATATTTTTTTAAAAATTGAGCAATGGAGGCGAGAGGTTAAACAAAACATGTAAGGCTATAACAATAAATGAAAAAAAAAAAAAATTTAGTGCCTTACATAGGTTGTTTAATGCTTCTGGACAACTTCCAGAGATCCCTGGCCTGGCAGTGCTATCGAGAAGCACTACCCGTTCGGGATAAGCTCTACAGGCATGGCTCGAGAAACACGGGGCCGACCTGTCCGAGATTCCGGCAGAGCGACGAAACCGTTCTGCACGCACTCGTACAGTGTCCCACCATTTCCGAGCTGTGGGCTTACGTCGAACAACTGCTATCGCGTGTGGGACGAGTCGGTCTATCAGCCGAGTCTATCGTGAATATTGTCGCGCCTCCTTCCTTTAAACGGGAAGGAAGAGCTATTTTCATCGTACTTGTGGCTATGGCGAAAGAATGTGTATGGTGGACGCGTCTGAAAGGTCTAGAGACAAAGACTTTCCTCTCTGGGCAATCTCTCATCAACTTCTTCAAGTATCACCTGAAGAGGAAGGTGAGAGTAGAAAGGGAAGTCTTGTCTAGTGAATGCTTCAAAAAAAGATGGGTGAATGTAGCAAGGATGGCACGTGTGAACGACGGAGCCATCTTGAGCATAACCCTATGAACTAAAGAAAAAAAAAAATCCAAGAAAAAAAAAGAAAACAAAAAGGCAAAAGAGAGTCACTTACTGTTATAGTTTCTTCAATGAGAATATTGACCAAGGTTACCGTGGTCTTTTCCGTAGGCTTTTCTTTCCACGGCCAAACCTAAACTGTCCTCCCCTCCTTTTACACGAGAACATTACTGTGTGATACACGATCCCTATTGATCGGCCTTTTTTTTTTTTTTTTTGATCCCTTTTGATCGAATTACCCCCTTTTCCTTCCTACGATCCCTTTTGATCGACCCCCCCTTTTTTTTTCTTCCCCTCCCAAAAAGAAAAGCTCTACATTGTATTTGTCCCATCTTCGTTGAGCCCTGTGTGGCTAATAAAAGAAATGTATTGTGTTTCGGGCAATATTTCCCCTCTGCAAATTTAAGAAAAAGAATAATCGAAGGGTTCAAAATTTTTGAGACAAAAGTTTTGTGGCGTCAGGTGAAGCATCTATGACAGAGTGTAATTGTTTGGTAAAGAGTTACACTTCATCAAGATTAAAATGTAGATATATGGTAGAAATATAAAAAGAACCCGAGGAAATTCATGGTGGTCTGTTGATCCAGAACACCATGTGTTTCCTCTTATTCTTATTATTAAATTTTATTTCGGTTTCGAAGGATACGTATGTCATTAGAATTCAGGTTTACTTACGGAATCGTTCCTATTGAATAGAAAATACTTGCTTTCCCGCTTCTCCATTTCTTGTTTAAAAATAAGTAGGAAAGGTACTTACATTAGCATCTTTTTTGTAAGAAAGATACACCTTTCAAGCTTTTGACGAAGTTGAAAACCAGATGAAGCTCATACTAGAGACATTTCATTGTTTTTCAACTATATATTACAAAGAATGGAAACATCAACATCTGCTTCTGCGAAAATAGTGCTTGTAACGATATATATATTACAAACCAGCTCTAGTCAATGACGAGAAAACTTACTCATCTCTACTAGTGCAGTAGTATAGATGGAAAGTCAGCCGTTATTGTGCTTTGCCATTGTATTTCAAGATGCCACGTGTATGCAGGGTCATTTATCAGGATAATAACTATATAGGAAAGTTAAAACAGAAAGCATTGACGATTACCATTTCCAAAGATTTCGGTCTTAAGTGAAGAAATCAGCAATGCACTTTTTATGTATTTGGTTTTTGTATTACAACGTAGCTCATAGGCATTCCACCTCTCTCTCTCTCTCTCTCTCTCTCTCTCTCTCTCTCTCTCTCTCTCTCTCTCTCTCTCTCGCTCACACACTCATTCATCCACATACACATATGCACACACACATATGCACACACACATACACACTTACACACACATATTTATATGCATATATACACATGTACATATATAATCGTACTTATACATAGATGTAAAATTTTATATATATATATAGGGAGAATTCACACAAAAAAAGACGAAGACAGGTGGTGTAGACAACAACCAGGTATATTAGTTTAACGCTCTGGAAGTGAAAAAGTCTTTAAAGTTTCGAGCCTACGCTCTTCCCCAGAAAGGAACACAGAAAGAAACAAGGAGAGAAAATAAAGAATGTGAAGTGGCTAGCGATATATATTTATATATGTATGTTTATATATATATATATATATATATATATATATATATACATATATATATATATATATATATATATATATATATATATATATATATATATATATATATATATATATATATATATATGTATACATATATATATATATATATATATATATATATGTATACATATATATATATATATATATATATATATATATATATATATATATATATATATATATATATATATATATATATATATATATATATATATATATACATATATATATATATATATATATATATATATATATATATATATATATATATGTATACATATATATATATATATATATATATGTATACATATATATATATTGTTCGATTGCACAGACTTGGACGTGCTCTTGGATTCTCAGTCGGCAAATGCTGTGCAAATTTTGTAATAAACTGAAATACTTGAGCAATTGCTTAAGAAATTTCTAGCCCTGTCACCGTTTTCACCAGCAGCGGAGGACATATTGCAATTCAGAGCGCACAGAACCTAAAGAGATACCAGAAGTCATCTTTATCGATGCCCTAACCATAATGCGAATCCGTCATTTAGAATTCTTCGAATGGATGAAAAGCAAAGTTAACCTAGGTGGTCTTTATACTCAGAAAGCTGAGGAGGGGGACCCCACAAGGTAGTCAACTTAATGTTTTAACATTTCTACCAGTTCGTACATTCATATTAGTGTAAACATACATGCACAGACATACATACAGAAGCATCTATCTATCTATCTATCTATCTATCTATCTATCTATCTATCTATCTATCTATCTATCTATCTATCTACTTACCTACCTACCTACCTACCTACCTACCTACCTACCTACCTACCTTTATGCATGCATATATAAATGCATATATATATATATATATATATATATATATATATATATATATATATATATATATATATATATATATATATATATATATATATATATATATATATATATATATATGCATCTATGCGTACAGGACGTTACCAACAGTAAACATGAAATACGAAAACAAATGAGTTAAATAAGCAAATAACGAGAGAAAAAAAGGACAAGTAATACAAAGAATGATCCCCCGATGAAGGGTCATTCTTTGTATTACTTGTCCTTTTTTTCTCTCGCTATTTGCTTATTTAACTCATTTGTTTTCGTATTTCATGTTGTTTACTGTTGGTGACGTCTTGTATCATTATATACATATATATATATATATATAAAACATTTATATTATTATTTGACTGAACGCCACACATCCATTTGCAAGTAAGCTTACACATATATATATATATATATATATATATATATATATATACAGATGTATGTGTACGTGTGCGTGTGTGCGTGTGTGTGTGCGTGTGTGTGTGTGTGTGTGTGTGTGTGTGTGCGTGTGTGTGTGTGTGTGTGTTGTGTGTGTGTGTGTGTGTGTGTGTGTGTGAAGTATATTCGCAGCAGTTATACTAATCCAGGGGTGTAAAGAACTCCATATCACAATATGGGGTTGATTCTAAATTTCATTTTATGATCAAATTGATTAAATTTCAAATATACGTTGCAGATTTTATAGATTTCCAAACAAAGAAATTAATATTTCATAAATATTGTTATATGTAACATAATGGGTAAATATAAAATACTGTTTAATATGTATACCAACATTATAAAACCTTTAAATTTGTTGAAACAAGTTACGTTATTATATAATACTATCTGTTATATAATATCTTCTGCTGCTCTCCTACTAGGGCGACAAAGATTATGTATAATTGATGCACGTTAACTATAGAAAAAATGGTTATAACGTGTATTCGTGTGTTAAAGCGCTTATTTGGTTCTGAAAAGTACTTTTTTTAAAAATATTTTAACAAAAGTTTTGATTTGTGACGACAAAAGATATTAACTTCGATGAGCTGGTTAAGATAGCGTTGCTATGAAACGTATTCATTTTTTCGGAGCAGTAATGGTCTCAACCAACGTTAATCTGATTATGAAGTTCGACGTACTCTAATATATTCGAAATAATTTGATAATCTCTAATCTTTTCCAAAGTCAGTTTGTAGTTTCATTAATTTTTAGAAAGATTTTTCCAGATTTCCGTGAGAATATTTGATGCTTATATATTCTATCTTAAAAAATTATTCACAGTTAACCCAATATAATCCGGAGAAGCTGAATTATCAACTGTAGCAGCTCTCGCGCAATAATCTATAGATTTCAAAAGACATTAGTAATTTAATGCACAATTAATGGAGTTAAAATACATACAAACACATGTTTCCTATTTATATCTGCTCTATCTATAAAAATTTTATGAGTACTTACTGAACCTAAATATAATTTTTCTACTAAAAAAATTTATATTTATAATTCATATGTGAGTGTTTATTTAATAACCCAAAGAAATGTTTAGTGATACACGCACGCACGTTAAAACTCCATAGGGCAATAAACGAAATCACTTTACGTTTTCTAATTTTGCTTAACTAAGTTTACCTGTTCTAATTTGTACAAATAAGTTTATCGTTAAACCCGCTCCATTTCAACGCTTCATTGTATTTAATAAACTGGTCGCTTTGTTGAAGGAATTAGCGATCGATTGAAATACTGGTTAATAGTATACCAATATTTTCATTTATCTATTTCTCTATAACAGCAGGCGAGTAATTTAAGTATGTACGTATTATAACTTTTCATTTGGCTTTTTAAAAGCTGAGTATATATCCATTTTTAGATCTAAAGTTATATGCAAAACTTCCGCAGTTGTACTTGTTTGACAGCTGATTTGATCCGAGAGCGTGTGTTGAAATTGAAACAATTATGTTCTGGATGAATTACTTTAGTTACCTTAGAACGCACAACCTGTTCAATTTTATTTTTAAGTACATTATTTAATATTTTATGAAGTATATTATGTAATATACTTAAAAGTATATTATGTAATGTCAAAAGTTTTCCTCGCACTTCTGTGACCTGGTCACCGAAACAATTTTACTGCATGTCTTTCGCACTTCATAATAGGCTGTACTATTATGAAACAAAAGAAAAACCTAGTGTGTGTGTTTACATAGTTAAATTTACTCTTCCACGATGTAATTTCACCTAAAACAAATATAACGGTGTATAAAATTATTGTTTTAACCGTCTAAATAGTAATTTGTGTATAAACCCAATAAGTTCAAGTTATAAAAGTAAAATGTTAAGGTGGATGAATTCGCAATTCTTGGGCTACATATCGTTACATCAATGGAATTATGATTTGATTTCTGTACGCACAAAAGGATATAAAAAAAGCAAATAATAATCTTCTCACTTGCATAATTATATGGATCTCTAAATAGCTGATTGAAATATAATTTTTAATGAAGATCAAGGCTCTTTGGAGCAAAGATTTGGTTATCGAGAGGTAAAATCCAATGATATTAAGTTGCGTAAATTTTTATAGATATTTATTGCGAATATTATTGAATTAGGTAAGAAAAATACTGTTATTATATAGTGAAAATTGGTTGTTTAATTCTATCGGCTGTTTAATATTGTCTAAAGTACTTTTCCTTATTCAATTTTAATTGAATTTATCTCTTTGTACTCCATCACATTCAGTGTTTTTTTGTTCAAAATGTTTGATATATTTATGGGCAGTTATGATAGTACTGATGTTTATGGTCGTAAGAAAGAGGCAGAAAAAGTAGCCCACAAACTTCAGTTCCGTTCCTGCTGAGAAAACAGATGATGGATGACACGCGTAGCATTTGGGGATATGGAAGGACGTATT